>NC_053027.1:199574074-199707067 GCF_003073215.2 Triticum urartu | reverse complement strand
AATGGCATGACAAGCAGTTCAAGGCGCTCATGAGGCAGCAAGAGACCCTTCAGACAACGAAGGAGGACATCATGGCTCGGGAGGGGCGCCTGGCGGACCTCAAAGCATCTTTGGATGCCAGGGAGCGAGAGATCTCCCATCGGGAGGAGAATTGAAGCTACCCTCCGCGCCAAGGATGAAAGTTTGGAGGCCTTGGTGTAGCAACGCACCATGGAATTGAAGGACAAGCATGGGGCTGCTCTAGACACCCTTGCAACTGACCATGCTGCCCAGCGGAAGAAGCTTGTTGAAGATCTGGATGTCGCATCTTCCACCAAGGTCGAGCTCGACCGGCAGGTGGCCAAACTGAATGAACACCTTACCGCGAGTGCCAAGGAGGTGGAGGCGCTCAAAGAAGAGGCACGGCAGGCGGAGCTTCACCTGGCTGATGTGCAGTCGCAGCTCTCCTCCAAGACCCAAAGCCTTGAGACCGCCAATGGCAACATCTCCGATATGAGGGCGAGGATCGACTCACTGGAGCAGTCGGCGGAATCCCTTGAATCACGGCAGCAGTTGCTATCCAAGGACTTGGAAACCGCTAAGCGCCTCTGGCAAGATGCAGAGGACAGACTGAAGAATTAGGTCGATGATAACCCACAAGTATAGGGGATCGCAACAGTTTTTGATAAGTAAGAGTGTCGAACCCAACGAGGAGCTAAAGGTAGAACAAATATTCCCTCAAGTTCTATCGACCACCGATACAACTCTACGCACGCTTGATGTTCGCTTTACCTAGAACAAGTATGAAGCTAGAAGTACTTTGTAGGTGTTGTTGGATAGGTTTGCAAGATAGTAAAGAGTACGTAAATAAAAAGTAGGGTCTATTTAGATAAAAAACAATAAAGTAAATGTAGCAAGTGTGGAAAAGTGGTGGTAGGAGTTGTGGAATTACCCCTAAGCAATTGACTACTTTACTAGACCGATAGCAAGTATTATGTGGGAGAGGCCACTGCTAGCATGTCATCCCTGACTTGGAATTCTATGCACTTATGATTGGAACTATTAGCAAGCATCCGCAACTACTAATGTTCATTAAGGTAAAACCCAACCATAGCATTAAGATATATTGGTCCCCGTTCAATCCCGTATGCATCAATTTCTATGCTAGGTTGAAGCTTCTGTCACTCTTTCCCTCCAATACATAGTCCTGTCAACATACAACTAACCCTATGGTGTGATCCACGCGCGCATTCATATGATGGGCACCAAAGGACAGCAACATAACCACAAGCAAATTAAATCAATCATAGCAATTCATCAACCACCGATAGGACAACAAAAATCTACTCAGACATCACAGGATGGCAACACATCATTGGATAATAATATGAAGCATAAAGCACCATGTTCAAGTAGAGGGTATAGCAGGTTGCAGGAGAGTGGACCGTTGTAGATAGAGGGGGGAAGGTGATGGAGATGTTGGTGAAGATGGCAGATGTGTTGGTGTAGATCGCGGTGATGATGATGACCCTCGGTGGCACTCCGGTGCCACCGGAAGCGAGGGGGGGAGAGCCCCCTCCTTCTTCTTCTTCTTCTTCTTCTTCCTTGACCTCCTCGCTAGATGGGAGAAGGGTTTCCCCTCTGGTCCATGGCCTCCATGGCACGGGAGGGGCGAGAGCACCTCCGAGATTGGATCTGTCTCTCTGTCTCTCTCTGTTTCTGCGTTCTCAGATTCTTCCCTTTCACCTTCTTATATTCCCGGAGATCCGTAACTCCGATTGGGCTGAAATTTTGACACGATTTCTATCCAGAAATTATCTTTCTTGCGGCGAAAGAAGGGCATCAACCGCCTTACGGGGTGGCCACGAGGGTCAGGGGCGCGCCTGACACCCTGGGGCGCGCCCCCTACCTCGTGGGCCCCTCGAGTATCGTCTCGCGTGGATTCTTCTTCCCAAAAATCATATATATTCCAAAAAAAATCTCCGTCAGTTTTTATTCTGTTTGGACTTCGTTTGATATGGATATTCTGCGAAACAAAAAACATGCAACAAACAGGAACTGGCACTGGGCACTGGATCAATATGTTAGTCCCAAAAATAGTATAAAAAGTTGCCAAAAGTATATGAAAGTTGAATAATATTGGCATGGAACAATCAAAAATTATAGATACGACGGAGACGTATCAGCATCCCCAAGCTTAATTCCTGCTCGTCCTCGAGTAGGTAAATGATAAAAAAGATAATTTTTGATGTGGAATGCTACCTAGCATAATCTTGATCACATATCTAATCATGGCATGAATATTAAGACACGAGTGATTCAAAGCAATAGTCTATCATTTGACATAAAAACAATAATACTTCAAGCCTACTAATAAAGCAATCATGTCTTTTCAAAATAACATGGCCAAAGAAAGTTATCCCTACAAAATCATATAGTTTGGCTATGCTCCATCTTCACCACACAAAATATTCACATCATGCATAACCCCGATGAGAAGCCAAGCAATTGTTTCATACTTTTGACGTTCTCAAACCTTTTCAACTTTCACGCAATACATGAGCGTGAGCCATGGACATAGCACTATAGGTGGAATAGAATATGATGGTGGAGAAGACAAAAAGGAGAAGATAGTCTCACATCAACTAGGCATATCAACGGGCTATGGAGATGCCCATCAATAGATATCAATGTGAGTGAGTAGGGATTGCCATGCAACGGATGCACTAGAGCTATAAGTATATGAAAGCTCAAACTGAAACTAAGTGGGTGTGCATCCAACTTGCTTGCTCATGAAGACCTAGGGCATTTGAGGAAGCCCATCGTTGGAATATACAAGCCAAGTTCTATAATGAAAATTCCCACTAGTATATGAAAGTGATAACTCAAGAGACTCTCTATATGACGAACATGGTGCTACTTTGAAGCACAATTGTGGTAAAAGGATAGTAACATTGCCCCTTTTTTTTGCGGGCTTCTTTGGCCCCATTTTTTTATTTAGGCTTCTTTGGCCTCTCTTTTTTTGGGCAATGCTCTAATAATGATGATCATCACACTTTTATTTACTTACAACTCAATATTATAACTCGATACTAGAACAAAGATATGACTCTATATGAATGCCTCCGGCGGTGTACCGGGATGTGCAATGATCTAGCATAGCAATGACATCAAAAAACGGACAAGCCATGAAAACATCATGCTAGCTATCTTACGATCATGCAAAGCAATATGACAATGATGCTCAAGTCATGTATATGATGATGATGGAAGTTGCATGGCAATATATCTCAGAATGGCTATGGAAATGCCATAATAGGTAGGTATGGTGGCTGTTTTGAGGAAGGTATATGGTGGGTTTATGGTACCGGCGAAAGTTGCGCCGTACTAGAGAGGCTAGCAATGATGGAAGGGTGAGAGTGCGTATAATCCATGGACTCAACATTAGTCATAAAGAACTCACATACTTATTGCAAAAATCTATTAGTCATCGAAACAAAGTACTACGCGCATGCTCCTAGGGGGATAGATTGGTAGGAAAAGATAATCGCTCGTCCCCGACCGCCACTCATAAGGAAGACAATCAATAAATACCTCATGCCCCGACTTCATTACATAACGGTTCACCATACGTGCATACTACGGGAATCACAAACCTCAACACAAGTATTTCTACAATCCACAACTACCCACTAGCATGACTCTAATATCACCATCTTGATATCGCAAAACTATTGCAAGGAATCAAACATATCATATTCAGCGATCTACAAGTTTATGTAGGATTTTATGATTAACCATGTGAATGACATCTCTCTAAATAGATATAAGTGAAGCAAGAGAGTTTAATTCTTTCTACAAAAGATATGCCCATGCGCTACCAAATATAAGTGAAGCAAAAGAGCATTCTACAAATGGCGGTTTTCTATGTAAAGAGAAACAGGCAATCCAAACTTCAAATGATATAAGCGAAGCACATGAAGCATTCTATAAAGCCATATTCAAAAGATATAAGTGAAGTGCAATGAGAATTCTATAAATCAACCAAGGACTATCTCATACCATCATGGTGCATAAAAGAAAAATGAAAACTAAATGCAAAAGACGCTCCAAGATTGCACATATCGCATGAACGAAACGAATCCGAAAACATACTGATACTTGTTGAAGAAAGAGGGGATGCCTCCCCAGCATCCCCAAGCTTAGATGCTTGAGTCTCCTTGAATATTTACTTGGGGTGCCTCGGGCATCCCCAAGCTTGAGCTCTTGCCTCTCTTCCTTCTTCTCACATCGAGACCTTCTCAATCATCGAACACTTCATCCACACAAAACTTCAACAGAAAACTCGGTAAGATCCGTTAGTATAATAAAGCAAATCACTACTCTAAGTACTGTTGCAAACCAATTCATATTTTGTTTTTGCATTGTGTATACTGTAATATAACTTTTTCATGGCTTAATCCACTAATATGAATCGATAGTTTCATCAAAACAAGCAAACTATGCATCAAAAACAGAATCTGTCGAAAACAGAACAGTCTGTAATAATTTGAACATTCACCATACTTCTGATACTTGAAAATTCTACAAAAATTAATAAAAATAAAAAATTTGTATAGGAAGACAGTGAAAAAAGAATCAGAACCATTTGATGTTCCAGCTAAAAATGTAAAATCGTGCACTACAGCCAAAGTTTCTGTCCTGCACCGTACAAACCATCAAGCAAATGTAAACATCCTAAAGGCAAACCTTGGCACATTATTTTTATAATACAATGGAATTGTACAAGGGGATAGTTATTTTTGTTGAAAGGTTTCTGTAATTAAGATTCACAAAGTTCCCATGGGCATGAACAAAGTTCAAGGACGTCCCCCATTTTCACAATGCTCGTCTCTCTCACTTTCACTTTTCTTTTAGAAAAAGTTTTGGGTTCCCCTCTTTATTTTTGTTGTTTTTAAACTATATGAAAGCACTCAACAGAAATAAATGACTCTCTAAAACTTCCAGGTTGTCTCCCTGGCAGCGCTTTCTTTAAAGCCATTAAGCTAGGCATATAGTGCTCAAGTAATGGATCCACCCGGATCCCAAGGTATATCAAAGCCAATTTTAATTAACAATGATTTGTAATTTAGTAGTGAGCAAAAAGTAACATATATCATGCAACAACGAAGTCTAACTCTCTTACTATGCATCGGCATGTCATAAAAGAACAATTCATGCACACGAAGTAAAGGCCAATGCATAGTATAAACAGTTTCTTGCAATTTTATCATGTGGGAAGCATAGAGAGGTGGATATATAGTTCCTCTCTCATAATAATTGCAAGTAGGAGCAGCAAGCACATGCATATTATATTCATAAAAATCATCATGTGCAACGGTAAAAGGCAACCCATCAATATAATCCTTCATAAGGGCAAACTTCTCCGATATAGTGTAGTCGGGAGAATTCAAAAAGATAATAGGACTATCATGCGTGGGTGCAATAGCAACAATTTCATGTTTAACATAAGGAACTATAGCAAGTTCATCTCCATAAGCATCATTCATATTGGCATCTTGGCCACAAGCATAGCAAGCATCATCAAAAAGGGATATTTCAAGAGAATCAATGGGATCATAACAGTCATCATAGCAATCATCCTTCGGTAAGCACGAAGGGGAATTAAGCAATGTATGAGTTGAAGAGTTACACTCATTAGAAGGTGGGCATGGGTGATCAATCCGCTCTTCCTCCTTTTGTTCTTCGCTCTCCTCCTCATCTTTTTCATCCAATGAGCTTATAGTTTCATCAATTTCTTCTTCCATAGATTCCTGCAAAATATTAGTCTCTTCTTGGACAGCAGAGTATTCCTCAATATATAGTTTAACATAGGCATTAGAAGCATAATTCTCATAACAATATTCAAGTATGGCAAAATTTTCATATTTGTGAAGAGTGGCATCATACTTTTCAATCAAAGAAGCAATTTCAAAAGCACCCTTAAAAGCAACAAATTCTTCAATTTGTTGAACATCATAGTAATTATAAACACCCTTAGCATACGAAGATATGATTCCATTATTACTAAACTCACATTGATAGGGAAGGTGTTTCTTAGGGTTTTCAGAACAACAAGTAAAATCATATACTTCACATAAATTCCAAGCATAGCATTGCAAACGTTGAATTTGACCCCATAATAGTTTCCCTTTTTCAGATATATGGTGTCACACATAACAAGCATGCTCATCTAAGGATTTGCGCTCAACTAAGCTAGTTGGGGTTTCAGCACGAGCACATAGGGATCGAAGATGATCCAAGTAATAAGCTTCAGCAGTGTGATAGATTTTGAGTGGTTCTTCAACCATTGGTTCAGTAGGTACAACTATTTTTTTTGGTATTTTGCGTTTCCTACCCATAACTAAAGATAGAAAACAACTAAGAAGAGCAACTAAAAATTACTTAGTGATAAAGCAAACAAGCACACACGAGAATATTCACCCCACGCTATTGCTCCCCGGCAACGGCGCCAGAAAAAGGTCTTGATAACCCACAAGTATAGGGGATTGATAAGTAAGAGTGTGGAACCCAACGAGGAGCTAAAGGTAGAACAAATATTCCCTCAAGTTCTATCAACCATCGATACAACTCTACGCACGCTTGACGTTCGCTTTACCTAGAACAAGTATGAAGCTAGAAGTACTTTGTAGGTGTTGTTGGATAGGTTTGCAAGATAATAAAGAGTACGTAAATAAAAAGTAGGGGCTGTTTAGATAAAAACAATAAAGTAAATGTAGCGAGTGTGGAAAAGTGGTGGTAGGAGTTGTGGAATTGCCCCTAAGCAATTGACTACTTTACTAGACCGATAGCAAGTATTATGTGGGAGAGGCCACTGCTAGCATGTCATCCCTGACTTGGAATTCTATGCACTTATGATTGGAACTATTAGCAAGCATCCGCAACTACTAATTTTCATTAAGGTAAAGCCCAACCATAGCATTAAGATATATTGGTCCCCCTTCAATCCCGTATGCATCAATTTCTATGCTAGGTTGAAGCTTCTGTCACTCTTGCCCTCCAATACATAGTCCTGTCCACATACAACTAACCCTGTGGTGTGATCCACGCGCGCATTCATATGATGGGCACCAAAGGACAGCAACATAACCACAAGCAAATTAAATCAATCATAGCAATTCATCAACCACCGATAGGACAACGAAAATCTACTCAGACATCATAGGATGGCAACACATCATTGGATAATAATATGAAGCATAAAGAACCATGTTCAAGTAGAGGGTACAGCGGGTTGCGGGAGAGTGGACCGTTGTAGATAGAGGGGGGAAGGTGATGGAGATGTTGGTGAAGATGGCGGAGGTGTTGGTGTAGATCGCGGTGATGATGACAGCCCCCGGTGGCACTCCGGTGCCACCGGAAGCGAGGGGGAGAGAGCCCCCTCCTTCTTCTTCTTCCTTGACCTCCTCCCTAGATGGGAGAAGGGTTTCCCCTCTGGTCCATGGCCTCCATGGCACGGGAGGGGCGAGAGCCCCTCCGAGATTGGATCTGTCTCTCTGTCTCTCACTATTTCTGCGTTCTCAGATTCTTCCCTTTCACCGTTTCTTATATTCCCGGAGATCCATAACTCCGATTGGGCTGAAATTTTGACACGTTCTCTATCCGGAAATTATCTTTCTTGCGGCGAAAGAAGGGCATCAACTGCCTTACGGGGTGGCCACGAGGGTCAGGGGCATGCCTGACACCCTGGGACACTGTCAGGACCCCGATTCCAAGTCACATCGACCTAGCCGGTAACACCTCATATCACTTTGCAACCTCACGCACGGTATTCCCACGGGTGTCGCCTCACCATGGCCCGGGACCGTTTGCGCCTTTTAGCTCACGTATATGATAGTGTCGCTAGCATCCATATGACAGAGAACCCGGGCCGACATGGCTAGTCGTGAACCCAAAGCGGCACTAACCTATGGGGACAGGCATACATGAATCACATCGAGCATGTCGGTCAGCAGTGTGTGAATCCAGGCTGTAGCACTGGGCTAACAGGACTCTGGGAACCCGGGCTGTAGCAGGCTAGGCAGGACTCCGGATGTCACCGCGTGACATTTCCCCGAAGGGACAGACACAGGAACGAAGTGAAACACATGCCGGCCAGTCAAGTGTCATGAGCAGTAGTGCTGGGCTAGCAGGACTCCGGTGAACCGGGCTGTAGCGGACTACTATGGCTCATGGAAGTACAAGACTACATTTGCCCATAAGAGAGGCTACCAGAGATAAACAACTAGATTGTCGGATCCCACACATACCAAGCATTTCAATCATACACACAATATGCTCGATATGTGTAAATACAACATGGCATCACAACATAACTCTACAACTCAAGTATTTATTCATTAGGCTCCGAGGAGCGAGATATTACAAACATGGGTCTCATGACCCAACAATCATAGCATACAAATCAAAGCACATGCGGAAGCTTAACATGTTTGAGTACAGACATCTACAAATGAAAGAGGCTAAGAAGCCTGACTATCTACCAGATCCTGCCGAGGGCACAAGATCGTAGCTGAGGTATCAAGCTAACGTTGAAGTCCATGCGGAACTACTAGCGAGACAGAAGTCTCTCTCTCTACAAAACATAAATTAAGCAAACGTGAGTACAAAGGTACTCAGCAAGACTTACATCAGAACCAGCTACATATGCATCGGTATCAACAAGGGGGGGTGGTGGAGTTTGACTGCAGCAAGCCAGCTTTGACTCAGTGGCTAACCTGAACTACGATTGCAAGCAACTCTTTTGAGGTGGCGCACACGAGTCCACATATTCACCATTCAATACACCACTATGGATCCGCTCCCGTCTCCCTACGAGAAGGCCATCCATAGCACTCACACTTATCTTGCGAGTTTTAGAGTATCCACTTTCACTTGTCTATGAACTATTATAGGCAACCCAGAAGTCCATTACCGCGGACACGGCTATTCGAATAGATGATGTTAACCCTGCAGGGGGGTACTTCTTCACACACGCTCTCACCACTTACCGCCGTTTACACGACATGTACTCGGCAACCTTCAAGCGGAAGCCCAACGAGGGTGTCGGCCACGGCCTACCTAAACACTCAAGTCTCTAGTCCAGGTTTATCGCCTATCCAGGTTCCATCCGCAGGGAGTCCGGCCGAGGTTTCCACATACGGCCCCGAACGATGTGAACAGGGTTCCCGAGACACCAAACGGGTGCCCGGTACACCGTGCCATGGTGTATCTACCGCATCATAGCCCACCCCTAGGGTCAGTGCTACGATGGCCGCCAACACATATCCTATAAACACTAGAAACTAGTTGCAACTCCTGGACAGAGGACAAGGGTGATCAAGAAGCCGAGAGGGTCCATTGGTTTCGGGCCCAATGCGTGGTAGTAATTGTTTCATGGATCACAAATACAGAACTCAGTTCCTGAGGACGGCTTCAATGAGACAACCCACCATGTACTCCTACATGGCCTCTCACCGCTACCTTTACCAAATCATATTCACACACTTAGCTCTCAACAGTAGGACATGTTTACACACCTCCGATTCATCCCCGATGAATCAGACCTGACTCAACTCTAAGCAGTAGCAGGCATGACAAACAAGCATGAATGAGTAGGCACATCAGGGCTCAAACAACTCCTACTCATGCTAGTGGGTTTCATCTTTTTACTGTGGCAATGACAGGCCATGCAGAGGATAAAGGGGTTCAACTACCGCAACAAGTAACAGATCAATCGTTGTTGTCCTAAAGCAGTAAAAAAGAGCAGGAGCGAGAGAGTGGGCTTGTATCGGAATGAACAAGGGGGTTGTGCTTGCCTGGCACTTCTGAAGATAACATTGAGTCTTCATCAGTGTCAACGATCACAGCGTCGGAGCAGCGTCTACCGAGAGGGACAATCACCGGCAATAGAGAAGGAACACAATCAATGCAATGCACAACATGATGCATGATAATGACATGGCAATATGTTTTTGATTGAGCTAATGCAACTAGCAACACAATTAAATGAAGTTGGTTTGAATACAAGATTCAAATTCAAACTCCATATATGATTAGTTAAATGCCATTTATTTGTTTTGTCCAAAACAGAGGACAAACATTTTTCAAACATGCATGAAAATGCCATAAACAGATTCCTTGAATTTTTCTGATAATTTTTCATATATAATTTATTTCATTTGGAGTTACGGTTGATTTTCTATGATTTTTAGAAGTTTTGCGCATTTTCTGGAATTTTCTGAATTATTATAATTTAAACTAAATCCAGAAAATGTATTACTGCGTCAGCATGACGTCAGGGTGATGTCAGCAGGTCAAAGGCGTCGACCAGGTCAAACCTGACGGCTGGGCCCCACTAGTCAGTCTCACAGTTAACTATTTGGGTTAACTAGACTAACTAAACAACACTGGGCCCACTGGTCAGTGACTAACTAAACTAACTTAATTAAGTTTAGCTCTAACTAACTGGGTTAGCCGGGCGAGGCCCGCATGTCAGTGACTCAAGGGTCAAACAGAGGTCAACCTCGGGTCAAACCCAACGCTAACTGGGCTTTGACCCACTGTGGGGCCTACTGTCAGCGTTTGTTGAGGCCTAGTTGGCAGGGGTTAGCGCTAAACTAATGAAGCCACATCAGCTCACCGAAGTTACGTCGGCGGCGACCAGGGACGCGGTGGAAGTTCGCCGGAATGGCGCTAGGGGCGGTGGCTGGGTGTGCTGAGGGCACCAGAGGGGAGCCCTCGCTCGGCTGCATCGAGTAGAGGCAACAGCGGGTCACAGGGTGGCCGGAGCTCGCCGGAACTGAGCTCGCGGCAGCGCCGGAGTTTGGGCGGAGAGGGAAAGAGGGCTACGGTGCACGGCAGGGCGAGGAAGTGCGTGTGTTAGGCTCCTGGGGACGCACTGAATACGGTGGTGCGCTCGGACGCGTGCTTGCACGGCCGTAGCCACGATGGCGACATGGCCGGCGGCGAGGAGCGCTCGGGCTCGAAGGGGGCGGTGGCTACAAGGCGTAATCGAGCACGGGAAGTAGGGGGCTAGGTAGAGGAGCTCACGGCGGATCCAGAGAGCTAGTCGGCGGCCTTGGGGAAGCGCGGACGGTGGCGAACGACGGTGGCGATCTCCGGTGGCCGAGGTTGAAGAAGACAACGCCGAGGATGAAGCAGGGCTTCCTGGCTCGCTTGGCTCGGTGTAGAAGGCGTAGGCGATAGTGGCGGAGCTTCCACGCAACACGGGAAGGCGAGAGGGGGTCGGGGAGCGCGGTGGTTCACGGCGGCGCTTCCATGGCCGCGTCGGCCGTTGTGGGAGAGAGCGAGGGAGAGGAGGGGAGAGTGAGCTGCGAGAGAGGGGAAGGACCAGGGGGGCTCGGGTGTTTCCAAGCGCGACGGATCGGAGTGGGGAGGAAGCAGGAGGTGGCTTCGCCTCCTGTGCGTGCGCCACGCCGTCGTCCTCCTGGCAAAGGAAGGAGACGACTGGCGCCTGGCTCTGGTGGGCTGGGCCGTGCTGGGCCGTGTCAGGTGAGTGCCAGGTGAGCTCTTCTCTCTCTGTCTCTTTTCTAATTCTTTCTGTTTGGCATTTTCTGTTATTTGTTTTGATTTAGTTTTAGACACTAAATCATTTTTGTTGCTTCTGATAATTCTTGTAGGAACTAGTTGGATTATTCCAAAGCTCTTCACCAAAGATCAGAATTATTGGACATATATTAATTAATATATATATATATATATCCAATGCAAATAGTTATTGATTTAATTCAAAGGCCCAAAATAAATATCTCTGAGATTCCAAAAATATTGTTTTAAGTTTTACCTCTTGCCAATATTTTCAGAGACTAAGAGGAACATTTTCTTGGACTTCTTTGAAAAGATTTTAATGTTGATTATTTTTGTAGTGATTTATGAGGGTTTCAACTAACCTCAATTCAACTTTCAGAATTTAGACATGATGCATGATGCTCACTCAGGTAATTAGCTACAAGCAAATTCTAGGGCTATGACAGACGCCCCCCCCCTACCTCGTGGGCCCCTCGAGCATCATCTCGCGGGGATTCTTCTTCCCAAAAATCATATATATTCCAAAAAAAATCTCCGTCAGTTTTTATTCCGTTTGGAATCTGTTTGATATGGATATTCTGCGAAACAAAAATCATGCAACAAACAGGAACTCGCACTGGGCACTGGATCAATATGTTAGTCCCAAAAATAGTATAAAAAGTTGCCAAAAGTATATGAAAGTTGAACAATCAAAAATTATAGATACGACGGAGAAGTATCAATCGACGTGAGCAACCTCTGGGTCAAGAGCTTGATTGATTTTGCAGAACGTCTTAGAGCCCAAGCTGCGGCAATGGGCATGGACGGCCCAGTCTACTCAGCCGGCGAGCATGAGGTCCCGAGTGTCAAGCTGGGGATCTTCTTCTACAAGTTGAATGTGCATGAAGAGGGGAGACCCGAGCGTTTCGCGACCGAGTCATGGAGGCTCACTCGCAACGCCTTCTTCATGGTCTTGAGCAACATCGCCTGTCACCACCCAGAGCTCGATCTTGACGACGGCTTCAAGAAGCTGCCAGCGGGTGTTGACGTCGCCGCTGCTGAGGAGAAGGCCGCTCCCTGCGCCGACAGGGTTCTCCGCGGTTAAGTTATTCCTCCTGGTCCTGTAACGGAACATGACACATATTTTGTGTTTAGTCGTTTTATCTCTAGTGTTTGTGCGAGGCTGATACTTCTAGCTGGATCTTTAAATGTGTGTTTATCCCTTCAAACTCTATATGCTCGTGTTTGTATGATCAATTCCTATGTATGCTCTGGATGCCTGCCGATATCATATTGTCGCAATCGTCGTAAGGGTCCAGCCCTTAACAGTCATCTTGGCGTGGATGCGTCTCGGCAGGTTTTTCCTAGGTAGCTCTCGACGCAGCCTCTCGTCCTGCAAGCGTGGCTCTGGACAGGACGATGGAGCGATCAAAGAAACTAGCCAAGGTTCCATGGCATGAGGGCTTTCACGATACAAACACTTACTGGAGTTAAGGGATAAATGACTCCAGAAATCTGAAACGCATCAAATAGAAGTGATAACGTGGACTTAGCTTTCATTTTAAGCTTCTTTTTTCGTCTGCCGGGCCGCGCGCGTTCGACGCGTCCGCGGCGCCTGGAGAAGTAGAAGGCGGTCATGTGGTTTCTTCGTTCCCGGCAAGGATCGTCATGTATCTCTTATAGCTGGCGGGCATAGGGGCATGGTGTCGGGCTTTGCCGGTCCCCTTTCCTTTTGCTCCCCCTTGAGTCAGTGCAGCGGCTGTCATCGCATAGGTTGTGCCAGTGCGGGCAGCCTCGCCTAAGTGTGCTTGCCGAGGCTTCAATTGATGTACTCATACCAGCATTCTGCTCAGGATCACCCATGACAGAGAAAATACTGGACCAAGCATTGCATGGTAATTGTCGACATCGATGACACCGAGGCTAAAGCAACTCGACTACTGACGAGGTGGGGGGACAGGAAGGAGGGAACTCGCGTCTGCACATCTTGTGCCCCTTCCTTCGGACAGCGCTCGGATGGCAATAACGCCATACGAGCCGTCGGGGTAAATCTATCACCATCGGCCATGGTCTTGGTCGTGACCGTTGCTATGGCAAATCTTGGAGAGCGACAACATGGCGCGAGGGTGGATCTTCCCCCACTCCGCTTCTGCACCTCCACGGGGGCCACGGCCAATGGCGTTGTCGAGGATGAAGATGTTGATGAAGATGACGCGCTGCGTACACTTTCAGGTTCGCGCAAGCGCTCCCCCTACCTAGCGCCCCAAAGATGTCGCGGGTTATCCGAGGCCACCTATGGAACCGGGTGGCCCCTTACTGGTTCGGCAGGGGGACATCATGTTGCACAAAGAGCAGACCAGCGTACGGTAGCACGACAGAGAGCACACAAGCAATTTACCCAGGTTTGGGCCGCCGCGAGGCGTAAGACCCTACTCCTACTTTCGAGGATTGATGGTGGAATGAACGTGGTGGTGCGTAGTACACTTGCCCGGCAGGGTTTGCCTCAGGGCCGCAACGACTATGCGCGTATGGTGGCTTGGGTTCATCAACTTTCCAACCCTTCCTACGAGTGCCATGGGCCTCCTTTTATAGATCAAGGGATCACCACAATGGCTAAGTAGTCATTATCCACTGATATGATAGAAAATAGTGATATCATACCTAACTCTGCGGGCTGACAGAGTGCATTAAATGCACCGCATAGTGTCACATCACTGGTCGGCCGGCAAGGCTTGTTGGGCTAACTTGCCAGCTCCGCGCCTGTTCCCTTGACACATCACAGGATGGGTGTCATTTGTAGGCTTCCTCTGTAGGAAATGGCTGCCATGTGGTGAACGACTGCCACTTAATCATCTTGCGGCTTGACACCACATTGATTGACGACGTGGGTCATTCTTGAGTGGTTGATGGGGTGGTTCTGCCCCCATGAGCCCCGGCATACCTTGCCGGGGCGCCTCGGTTGCCTGCTTCTTGCGGTGGCCTTGCCCCTTGCCGGGCTCGCCTGCCCGGCAAGGGAGGCCCTTCTCTTGCCGGTATCTTGCTCTTCTAGCTCAATCTTGGCCTCTCTGGACTACGTGTTGGATCTTCAAATCCCTTGATTTCTTGTATTCTGGATCGGCCTTGGCTTGTCCGTGCACGAGTCAGGGAAAAAATGCATACCCCTATATATTTTCCCCGACACGGCTGGGACCCACCGGAAGGGCCTTTGTATTTCGCAAAAAAATGTTCCCCCCGCTAATAGCTTGGACCCACCAGCTATATCTTCACACACAAGGAAGTGCCTCCTTATTACGCAAAAAAATGAATACTCCCCCTGCTAGCTGGGACCCACCATAGTGGGAGGCTGACTTGTGGGCCTACTAAGTTGACGGGGACGGAGGGCTTTGTCAACTTAGTCAATATGAACGATTCTAGCTCCAGTGACTGTATGATGTCCATCCAACCGCCGTAGTGCTTCTTCAACCTCTGGTCTTCTTCCTCCAGCCGCCCAAACCAGCGCCGGTCATGTCGCGTGCTCCTGCCTCCCATGGCCGGATGTGCTATTGCTGAGGCCTCACCGCCCCCTACTACTCCCACCGCTGGCCAGGCCATCCCTTTACTCACCCACACCCCCTGTTATTCTACGATGACGGCAGCCTCACACCGCAGCCGAACCAGTGAACCCTCATACTCCTCTCCACGTGGGCATCCATTGCCACGTCTTCCCCGGCTCCGCGCTGTCCCCTTCCTAGGCCTTGCCATCGTCCACCGCCATGGTGCTCTCGGTGCGGCATGGTCAACGTGGTCAACGAACGACATCCATTGGAAGTGGACTGTACGTGCAGAGGCTGACAGCTGGGTCCATGGCTAGACACAAGGAAATGCCTCCTTATTATGTGGAAAATAATGATTCCTCCACCTGACAGCTGGGACCCACCAGACGGGCCACCGTATTTCGTGGAAAAAACGTTTCCCCCTGACTGTTGGGACCCACCAGCTACATCTTCGCACTCAAGGAAGTGCGTCCATATTACGGGCAAAAAATGATTCGCCCCCTAACTGTTGGCACCCGCCAGCTACATCTTCGCGCGCAAGGAAGTGCCTCCTTATCCTCCCTGACACTCGGGACCCACTTGGTCGAAGCATACGTACAGTTGTCATTCTGGTCGGGAACGTGTACACACATACTGGTCGATCGGTCTATTTGCAGGCTGCAGCGATGAGCCGTGGCCGAGTAAGGAAGGGCGGGTGTCGTAGCAGAGGCGTGCATGTAGCATGTACACGTGCGTACGGCCAGGTGATACGTCTCCGTCGTATCTACTTTTGCAAACACTTTTGCCCTTGTTTTGGACTCTAACTTGCATGATTTGAATGGAACTAACCCGGACTGACGCTGTTTTCAGTAGAATTGCCATGGTGTTATTTATGTGCAGAAACAAAAGTTCTCGGAATGATCTTAAACTTCACGGAGCAACTTTTTGGAAAATATAAAAAATACCTGCAAAAGATGAAGGCCAGGGGGCCCCACCACCTGTCCACATGGGTGGGGGCGCGCCTGCCCCCCTAGGGCGCGCCCCCCTACCTCATGGGCCCCTTGGAGCTCCTCCGACTCCAACTCCAACTCTATATATTGTGTTTCGGGGAGAAAAAAATCAGAGAGAAGAATTCATCGCGTTTTACGATATGGAGCCGCCGCCAAGCCCTAAAACCTCTCGGGAGGGCTGATCTGGAGTCCGTTCGGGGCTCTGGATAGGGGAATCCGTCGCCATCGTCATCATCAACCATCCTCCATCACCAATTTCATGATGCTCACTGTCGTGCATGAGTAATTCCATCATAGGCTTGCTGGACGGTGATGGGTTGGATGGGATCTATCATGTAATCGAATTAGTTTTGTTAGGGTTTGATCCCTAGTATCCACTATGTTCTGAGATTGATGTTGCTATGACTTTGCTATGCTTAATGCTTGTCACTAGGGCCCGAGTGCCATGATTTCAGATCTGAACCTATCATGTTTTCATCAATATATGAGAGTTCTGGATCCTATCTTGCAAGTCTATAGTCACCTATTATGTTTTATGATCCGTTAACCCCGAAGTGACAATAATCGGGATACTTACCGGTGATGACCGTAGTTTGAGGAGTTCATGTATTCACTTTGTGTTAATGCTTTGTTCCGGTACTCTATTAAAAGGAGGCCTTAATATCCCTTAGTTTTTGTAAGGACCCCGCTGCCACGGGAGGGTAGGACAAAAGATGTCATGCAAGTTCTTTTCCATAAGCACGTATGACTATATTCGGAATACATGCCTACATTACATTGATGAACTGGAGCTAGTTCTGTGTCACCCTAGGTTATGACTGTTACATGATGAACCGCATCCGGCATAATTCTCCATCACTGATCCATTGCCTACGAGCTTTCCATATATTGCTCTTCGCTTATTTACTTTTCCGTTGCTATTGCTATCATCACTACAAATTACCAAAAACATTACTTTTACTACTGTTACCTTTTGCTACTGTTACCACTACTATCATATTACTTTGCTACTAAATACTTTGCTACAGATATTAAGTTTCCAGGTGTGGTTGAATTGACAACTCAGCTCGTAATACTTGAGAATATTCTTTGGCTCCCCTTGTGTCGAATCAATAAATTTGGGTTGAATACTCTACCCTCGAAAACTGTTGCGATCCCCTATACTTGTGGGTTATCAAGACTATTTTCTGGCGCCGTTGCGGGGAGCATAGCTCTATTCTTTGAGTCACTTGGGATTTATATCTGCTTATCATTATGAAGAACTTGAAAGATCCAAGAACCAAGATTTATCCCTCAACTACGAGGGGAGGTAAGGAACCGCCATCTAGCTCTGCACTTGATTCACCTTCTTTTTTAAGTAAGCTTGCGACACCTAAACCTGCTTCTGCTATTCATTCTAATATGTCGCATGTTATTGATGATGCTACTTCTGCTATACATGATACTTATGATGAAACTACTTCTATGCTTGATACTGATGTGCCACATGGTGAATTTCTTGACGAACAACTTGCTAGGGCTAGAGAGATTGAAAATATTGAATCTGATAATACCGATGAAAGTGACGATGAAGACTTGCTTTTTATTCCTAAGGGTTATGGTTTTGATAAAGAAGCGTCTTTAGCTATTTTAGCTTGCAAAGATAGACACGAACTCAAGAGGTTATTAGCTAAATGGAATCGGCAATCTCTAAATGCTAGAATGAAACCTGACCCTGCTTTTGCTACTTCACCTATCTGTGTTACTGATAAGGATTATGAATTCTCTGTTGATCCTGATATAATTACTTTGGTTGAATCTGATCCTTTTCATGGCTATGAATCTCAAACTGTTGTGGCACAACTTACTAAACTAAATGATATTGCCACCCTGTTCACTAAAGATGAGAGAACTCGTTACTTTTATATCCTTAAAATATTTCCGTTCTCATTAAAGGGTGATGCTAAGATATGGTTTAATTCTCTTGATCCTGGTTGTGTGTGTAGTCCCCAGGATATGATTTATTACTTCTCTGCTAAATATTTCCCTGCTCATAAGAAACAAGCTGCTTTAAGGGATATATATAATTTTATGCAAATTGAAGAAGAGAGTCTCCCACAAGCTTGGGGGAGGCTTCTCCAATTACTTAATGCTTTGCCTGATCATCCTCTTAAGAAAAATGAAATACTTGATATCTTTTATAATGGACTAACTGATGCTTCCAGAGATTACCTAGATAGTTGTGCTGGTTCTGTTTTCAGGGAAAGAACACCGGATGAAGCTTAAATTCTATTGAATAATATGTTGACAAATGAAAATAATTGGACACCTCCGGAGCCAATTACTGAGCCTATTCCCAAACCAACTCCGAAGAAGATGGGTATTCTATTTCTCAGTCCTGAAGATATGCAAGAGGCAAAGAAATCTATGAAAGAAAAAGGTATTAAAGCTGAAGATGTTAAGAATTTACCTCCTATTGAAAAAATACATGGTCTTAATTTACCACCTGTTGAAGAAACATATGATCTTAATCCTTCACCTATTGAAAAACTCATGGTCTTGATAACCCGATACATGTAGTAAAGGTAAATTCTCTCTATTGATTTGATGAAGGTGACATCCCTCGTTATAAGTCTTCTAGATAATGCTTAGATGAGTTCGACAATTTCATTGTTAAACAAGAAAATTTTAATGCTTATTTTGGTAGACAATTGAAATACAATTCAAATATGCTTGAACACTTGGATGATTATATGGCTAATGTCAAAGGTGAACTTAAACTTATTAGTAAACATGCTTCTATGGTTACCACTCAAGTAGAACAAGTACTTAAAGCCCAAAATGATTTGCTCAATGAATTGAATAGTAAGAATAATGATTATGCTGTTAGAGTGGCTACTAGAACTGGTAGAATGACTTAGGAACCTTTGTATCACGAAGGCCACCCAAAGAGAAGAACTGAGCAAGATTCTCAGAGAAATAATGTGGATGCACCTAGTCCTTCTAAAAGGAAGAAAAAGAAAAATTATAGGACTTTGCATGATTCTAGTGATCCTATTGTTGAAACACCTAAGAACCCAAATGATATTTCTATTTCTGATGCTGAAACACAATCTGGTAATGAACCTGAAACTAGTGATAAGGTTAATGATAATGTTCATGATGATGCTCAACCTAGTAATGATAATGATATAGAAATTGAACCTGTTGTTGATCTTGATAACCCACAATCAAAGAATCAACGTTATGATAAGAAAGACTTTGTTTCTAGGAAACACGGTAAAGAAAGAGAACCATGGGTTCAGAAACCCATGCCTTTTCCTCCCAAACCATCCAAGAAAAAGGATGATGAGGATTTTGAGCGCTTTGCTGAAATGATTAGACCTATCTTTTTGCGTATGCGATTAACTGATATGCTCAAAATGAATCCTTATGCAAAGTATATGAAAGATATTGTTACAAATAAGAGAAAGATATTGGAAGCTGAAATTTCCACCATGCTTGCTAATTATACTTTTAAGGGTGGAATACCAAAGAAACTTCGAGATCCCGGTGTACCAACTATACCATGCTCCATTAAAATAAACTATGTTAAAACTGCTTTATGTGATCTTGGAGTCGGTGTTAGTGTTATGCCTCTCTCTTTATATCGTAGACTTGATTTGAATAAGTTGACACCTACTGAAATATCTTTGCAAATGGCCGATAAATCAACTGCTATACCTGTTGGTATTTGTGAGGATGTGCCTATTGTAGTTGCAAACGTTACTATTTTAACGGACTTTGTTATTCTTGATATTCTTGAGGACGATAGTATGTCTATTATTCTTGGAAGACCTTTTTTTAACACTGCAGGGGCTGTTATTGATTGAACTAAAGGCAATGTCACTTTTCATGTTAATGGTAATGAGCACACGGTACACTTTCCGAGGAAACAACCTCAAGTTCATAGTATCAACTCTATTGGAAAAATTCCATCGATTATATTTGGAGGTTTTGAATTTCCCCTTCCTACTGTCAAGAATAAATATGATATTCTTATTATTGGGGATGTGCATATCCCCATTGAGGTAACATAGTGTTATTCGAAATTTCTCCGGTTCCATGTTATTCGGAATGAGTTCGTTAACAAGACTTGATCAACCTTGTTAGTGGATTCCTTTTGATGATCATGAGATGGATGAAACTAGAAGGCACAACCTTCTGTACCCCACTTTTACTTTCTGTTATTTATATTAAATAAAATAAAAATAGTATTTTTCTGTCTGTTATCTGAATTATCCATGCAATATAAAAATACCCCGAAAATAAAAGTTCTCCAAATGCCCTGAAATTTAAATATGATTTTTTTTCTAGAATATTTGAGAATATTTGGCATTGAGAACATAGCAGTGGGGTCACCCACCTGCCCACGAGGGTGGAGGGCGCGTCCTACCCCCGTAGGCGCGCCCCCCTACCTCGTGGGCCCACGGTGGCCCTCCTCCACTTATCCTTTCACCCACACACTCCTTCTTCCTCCCACAAACACGAACAACTAGCTCAAACCCGAGTCCAAGCTCGTTTTGCTACCATTTTTGATCTCCTTGCTCAAAGCACCTCTCACAAAATTGCTTGGGGAGATTGTCCTTGGTATGTGACTCCTCCATTGGCCCAATTAGTTTTTGTTCTAGTGCTTCATTCATTGCAAATTTGTGATGCCTAGGTGACCATGTTCTTGAGCTTGCATGTCAAATTTATATGGTTCCAAGTAGTTTTGATGCATGATATAGGCCCTAGGCACTTGTAGGAGTAGTTGCTATCAATATTATTGAGTTTGGTTTACTTTTATTTTGAAGTTACTAAAAAAATTCAGAATTTTCCAGAGGAAGAAATATGCTTAGGAAAATGTTCCAGGGTGGTTCTTCAAGGAAGCAAGGACCCAGGCTTGCAATGCGTGATGCTGATGATGAGCCACCAAGAGACGCTCCAGTGCATCCTTGTGAATGGCCTTCTAAGAACTTTATGGATCGAGCGGGAATTAAGGAAGAATTTAACACATATTTGCGTAACGCTGATCTTGTGAGCTTCGAGGAAGAGAAGTGCAGCCAGTATCACAATCTCACTAGTTCCTTTGTGAGGAGGTTTGAATTTTCATCTTCAAGTAATTCTCCAACTGTCCTGTTTGATCTTTATGAAAATTCTTACACTATGGACTTAGAGGATTTTACCACTGCTTGCAAACTTCCACAATTGGGTAGTATAAGGTATCCTCGCAAATCTAAATTTAGAGATTTTCTTGCTAGCATAACTGTGGGAGAATCTAGAGATATAACACAAGCTACCATAGGGAGCATCCACTTTCCTGCAATACATTATTTTGCTCTCTTCATGGGTAGATGAATTAATGGTAAAGATGAGGCATGTCACATGTGTGTCCCTGACCTCAGTATTCTTAGGAGTGTTGTGTTAGGAGATAAATCTTATAATTTGGGAGCCATTGTTGCACGTAGGTTGCATCTTAATAGATTTAATGGAGACTTCTTTGGAGGAATTTATGCAACCCGCATAGCTAATTTTCTTGGTATAGCCATACGCGAAGATGATATTGAATTACCCCTGCTTACCTAGACTTTAATGCTATGGTCCACCACCAGTTTGTCGAGAGGAATGAATCACCTCTCTAGTATCGACTAATCTTTGACAGACGCCGTGCTGTCCATATTACTCTCCCTGCTCCTGCCTTCTTTGATCATCAGGCAAAAGGAAGATATGTTATTACCAGAGAGGAGGCAGATGAGTATGATAGGAGAGGGAGGCCGCTCGTCGCCACGCTGTAGCGCAGGAGGTGATAGCCGCTGCATCTCAGTACGACCCCAACTACTATTATGGATATCCGCCAGGCTAACCATGGCCATAGACCAACTTAGGCCAAAAGCCTAAGCTTGGGGGAGTACGTATTTCCCACTAACATTACATTTATGTTCACGCACTCATTGCTAGATGTCAGTGCTCATAATTTTTCATTGTATCATCCATGCTAGTTTACTCTCCTTTTTATGCTTTCTTTTTATGTGTTTAATAAACCTTAAGAAAAACCAAAAAAATAGTTGTAGCTTTTAATTAGTTTACTTTCCATGCTTGTAGTAGTAATTAAAAAGAAAACCCAAAAAGATTTACTGTTCTTCTTTTGCTTGTTGGGAGCTCTCCCATGTAAATATTTTTATTTCTTTTCTTTTCTTTGGGGGTCGATAGGAGAAGACCATGATTAAATTGTTGAAGTGGCTCTTATATGCATAATTGTTGATCTGACAAAAGAGCCCATATTGCCTTGTCTTCTCCCGTTTATTGAATGCTTGTAGATTCCAGCTTAGTCCAGTGCACATGCACAATTATTATTATTCACATCGTTCGGTCGTGCAAGTGAAAGGCAATAATGATGATTATATGATGAACTTATTGAGATGAGAAAAGTTGGTATGAACTCAACCTCTTTTGTTTTTGTAAATATGATTAGTTCATCGTTCTTGATTCGTCCTATTATGAATAAACATGTTTGCAATGACAACTAGAGATCATAGTTCTTGTGCCATGCTTGATTAGCTATGAGTTATAATGGTTTACCTTGAGTGCCAACATGCTATTAAAATGGTTGTGATGTGGTATGATAGGGTGGTATCCTCCTCTAAATGATTTAAGTGACTTGACTTGGCGCATGTTCATGCATGTAGTTGAAACAAAATCAACATAGCCTTCACGATATTTATGTTCATGGTGGATTATATCCTACTCATGCTTGCCTTCGGTGTTGATTAATTTTAATGCATGTTCATGACTGTTGTCGCTCTCTAGCTGGTCGCTTCCCAGTCTTTTGCTAGCCTTCACCTGTACTAAGCAGGAATACTGCTTGTGCATCCAATCCCTTAAACCCCAAAGTTATTCCACATGAGTCCACTATACCTACCTATATACGGTATCTACCTACCGTTCCAAGTAAATTTGTATGTGCCAAACTCTAAACCTTCAAATAATTATCCTGTTTTGTATGCTCGAATAGCTCATGTATCAACTAGGGCTGTCTGTATCTTCCATGTTAGGCGGGTTATTCTCAAGAGGAGTGGACTCCGCTCCTCACTCATGAGAAAGTGCCTGGTCACCGGGATGCCCAGTCCCATGCTTTATGCAAACTAAGTCAAAATAATTGCAAACAAAACTCCCCCTTGGACTCTTGTTAGTTGGAGTCACTCGTTGTTTCGAGCAAGCCATGGATTGATGCTTGTGGTGGAAGGGGGAGTATAAACTTTACCATTTTGTTTGGGAACCGCCTATAATGTGTGTAGCATGGAAGATATCGCCATCTCTTGGTTGTTATGTTGACAATGAAAGTATACCGCTCAAAATATTATTTACCTCTATTTCAAAACCGAGCTCTGGTACCTCTACAAATCCCTGCTTCCCTCTGTGAAGGGCCTATCTATTTACTTTTATGCTGAGTCATCATCCTCTTATTAAAAAGCACCAGTTGGAGAGCACTGTTGTCATTTGCCTTCATTATTGTTAGTTTACATTGGGTATGACTTGACTGGATCTCTTTTACCATAAATTACAATGTCTAGTCAGTCCTTGGTCTTTAAAGGTGCTCTGCATTTATGTTTTGCGATCTCAGAAAGGGCTAGCGAGATACCATCTTGTTATATCATATTATGATTGTTTTAAGAAAGTGTTGTCATCTGAGATTTATTATTATTGCTCGCTAGTTGATTATGCCATTGATATGAGTAAACTTGAGACCTACGCATTATTGCGAATGTGGTTAGTTATAATCTTTGCTAAAAACTTGAATGTTGGCTTTACATATTTACAACAACAAGAGCAAATAGAGTTTGTAAAAACTTTTCTTTATCACTTTTAGTTTGTCAACTGAATTTCTTGAGGACAAGCAAAGGTTTAAGCTTGGGGGAGTTGATACGTCTCCATCGTATCTACTTTTCCAAACACTTTTGCCCTTGTTTTGGACTCTAACTTGCATGATTTGAATGGAACTAACCCGGACTGACGTAGTTTTCAGCAGAATTACCATGGTGTTATTTATGTGCAGAAACAAAAGTTCTCGGAATGACCTGAAACTTCATGGAGCAACTTTTTGGACAATATAAAGAACACCTGCAAAAGATGAAGGCCAGGGGGCCCACCACCTGTCCATGAGGGTGGGGCGCGCCTGCCCCCCTAGGGCGCGCCCCCTACCTCGTGGGCCCCCTGGAGCTCCTCCGACTCCAACTCCAACTCTATATATTGTGTTTCGGGGAGAAAAATCAGAGAGAAGAATTCATCGTGTTTTACGATAGGGTGCCACCGCCAAGCCCTAAAACCTCTCGAGAGGGCTGATCTGGAATCCGTTCGGGGCTTTGGAGAGGGGAATCCGTCGCCATCGTCATCATCAACCATCCTCCATCACCTATTTCATGATGCTCACCGCCGTGCGTGAGTAATTCCATCATAGGCTTGCTAGACGGTGATGGGTTGGATGGGATCTATCATATAATCGAGTTAGTTTTGTTAGGGTTTGATCCCTAGTATCCACTATGTTCTGAGATTGATGTTGCTATGACTTTGCTATGCTTAATGCTTGTCACTAGGGCCCGAGTGCCATGATTTCAGATCTGAACCTATTATGTTTTTATCAATATATGAGAGTTCTGGATCCTATCTTGCAAGTCTATAGTCACCTATTATGTGTTATGATCCATTAACCCCGAAGTGACAATAATCGGGATACTTACCGGTGATGACCGTAGTTTGAAGAGTTCATGTATTCACTTTGTGTTAATGCTTTGTTCCGGTACTCTATTAAAAGGAGACCTTAATATCCCCTAGTTTCTGTAAGGACCCCGCTGCCATGGGAGGGTAGGACAAAAGATGTCATGCAAGTTCTTTTCCATAAGCACGTATGACTATATTCGGAATACATGCCTACATTACATTGATGAACTGGAGCTAGTTCTGTGTCACCCTAGGTTATGACTATTACATGATGAACCGCATCCGGCATAATTCTCCATCACCAATCCATTGCCTACGAGCTTTCCATATATTGTTCTTCGCTTATTTACTTTTTCGTTGCTATTGCTATCATCACTACAAAATACCAAAAACATTACTTTTGCTATCATAACCTTTTATTATCATTGCCACTACTATCATATTACTTTGCTACTAAACACTTTGTTGCAGAACTAAGTTTCCAGCTGTGGTTGAATTGACAACTCAGCTGCTAATACTTGAGAATACTCTTTGGCTCCCCTTGTGTCGAATCAATAAATTTGGATTGAATACTCTACCCTCGAAAACTATTGCGATCCCCTATACTTGTGGGTTATCACCAGGGTGCCAGAGAGTAAATAAAGCCACGTACGTACATACGGGCGGGGTCTCGAACGCCTACTCGCGCATATGTATGGCCAAGGCTCGTGTACATGGCTAGGTCGGAACGGAGAAACTGCGTCATCGTGTTCATCGGGAGCCAACCGACTTGGACGGAACAGCCGATTGAAACGAGGCCTGGCGTACCGCAAAACGGAGGAAACGGCCTTGTGTTCGACCGGCCACGGTGGAAACAGGATCCTGTTCATCGGGAGGGGTCTGGCGTACCACAAACGAAGGAAACGGACTTCTGTTGGACCTCCTACGATCGAAACGGGGTCCTGTTGATCGGGAGGGGTGTGGCGTACCGCAGAATGGAGGAAACGGACTTGTGTTGGAGCGCTACAGTCGAAATGGGGGTCCTGTTCATCAAGAGGGGTGTGGCGTATCGCAAAACGGGACTCGGCGGGATACTGTTCATCTCCACCGTCGACTACCTCCACGGGCTACTGTTCATCCACCGTCGACCTCCTCCGGCCTCCACCTACGACTGTTCATCCATGGCGTCTCCCCTCCCGCCTCCACCAGCCACTGTTCATCCACGGGCTCCTGTTCATCCAGCCTCCACCGCTCCTCCACCGTTGTTGTTCAACCAGCCCTCTCCACGGGCTACTGTTCATCTAGCCCTCCACCGGCT
This sequence comes from Triticum urartu, assembly GCF_003073215.2. Lineage (NCBI taxonomy): Eukaryota > Viridiplantae > Streptophyta > Magnoliopsida > Poales > Poaceae > Triticum > Triticum urartu. The sequence continues at coordinate 199,680,986 of NC_053027.1, read as the reverse complement.
ACTGTTCAACCAACCCTCCACGGGGTCCTGTTCATATAGCCCTCCATGGGGTCCTGTTCATCCACCCCCAACCGGCTCGATCGGGGTCCTGTTCATCCAGCGGCAACGGCCTCTACTGCCACGGGGTCCTGTTCATCCAACCCCCACCGGGAACTGTTCATCCAACCCCCCCCCCCCCAACAACGCTCATCGTTCATCAAGGGAAGGAGGCAGCAGGGTTCGATCGGCTTCAGTTAGCAGCAGTAGCGAAGGAATCACCCAGGTTCAGTTAACAGCAAGGGATCGATCGGGGTTCAGTAACATAGCTAGTGCGATCGCTCGGGTTCAGTTAGAGCCCAACGCCTCGCACACATGCGTGTACGTGTACGAGAGAAACGCGCAAACCTCCGTGCATCGCTCGGCCCCGACCACCCATCGTAACCGGGAACTCCCCGATATTTTCCTCGCCCTCGCTTCTACCACGTTTTTTTCTGTCATGGACGGCCCAAAGAATGTCATGCAGCTGCGTCTCCGGCCCGCCTAGGACGAAAAGCCCATTTTTTGTCATGATTTTTTGTCATAGAAGTAGGATCCACCACATCTATGATGATATCGGTTTTTGTCACAGTTATCGTCATAGAAGTGTCATAAGCATGACAGAAAAAAATCGTTCAGCCCAAAATGTCACGGATGTGTCTTTTTCTTGTAGTGAATCTTGTAACCCATATACTCATTGAATAAAATCAAGTAGGACGTAGGGTTTTACATCCTTTGAGAGGGACCGAACCTGGGTAAACATCGTGTCCCCACCCGGTTACCATTGATCCCTAGACTCACAGCTTGGGCCCCCCTACCCGAGATCTGCCGGTTTTGACACCGACAATGGTGTTTTCATTGAGAGCTCTATTGTGTAGTCACGAAAAGCGATCTGTGGCTCGCCTCGTCATCAACGACGATATCATTCTAGAAGGAGCCTAACTTCAGGACAGGTCCTCCAGCTTGGCGGTTTCACCATGGGTGCCCACATGGCCATCAAGCCAACAGCGTCCCCCGTGATCGCCAAACATCACCCCTGCATCGGTCTCAAATACTGCGAAAAGATGGATTCGGTGGACTCCTGTCCTTAAATGAGTTGCTAGATCGCATCGCCGCCATGGGGCTTTCAATGGTATATGATCGGATTGGGGTTAAACCTGACCAGAGGGTAATCAATCTCCCTCCAATCACCCACTTGGTAGCGGTCATCGAGGAACGAGCTGAAAACACTTCTTATTCTCCTATATTAAGGACCAGCTATGTTCGGACCTCCAAATCCCTTGAGTCGGATACCTTTCCTGTGGGTGGGACTCCGCACCCCCCGAACTCAGGGTCAGACATCGAGGCCGAGGAGCACTTGGATCTTCCCGGACCCAAACTGGTGACCTCGGAGATTTTACAAGATCCGGACACAATTTTGGGTCGGGATTCGAGTTTTAGCCCACCCACCCACCACAATCAATACTCTCCAAGTAATTCAGGCCCTCCATATATATATGACCTGATGTATGTACGACAGCAACCTCGGGAAACGGTCCATCACTTTTGGGCCAGGTTCCTACTTGTCAAAAACAAGATTAAAGATTGTTGCGACGATGATGTAGTCCCGGTCTTTCATCGCAATTTTACTGACGAGGGAATTCGGAATGCCCTCGACCGTCGTCGCATACAGAGTTTCATGGAACCATCGCACATAGTACGAAAGTACTACCCGATGGAAAGCACATGGAAGGCCCATAAAACCCAATTGGAAACTGCTGCCTTTAAGCAGTGCACGGCCCGGGAAAAATGGATACATCCTCACGTGGCATCCGACCATAAGCCCGTCGGCAAGAAAAACAAAACTTTTTCGGGATACAGATCTGTTCTTGACAAACTTCTCGACAAGCCTTGTCCGATACATGCGACGCCAAGCTCAGACTCAACTCACAGCCTTCGAGCATGTTGGGTACACCCGCAAGTAGCTAAAAGTGGGGAGGCCATCCTCACCACCTCCACTCCAGAGAAACACCCTCCGGAAGATAACGATTTTAACGTCCTTACGGTCTTCGAGACTTTCTCTTCAAATAACCGGCATAAGAGGGTACTTCGTGAACTCGTCGAAGTCCACCAAGTAGCCTATCATGCCCAATATGCGACACTATCCTAAAGGGACTCGAAGGTCCCACCAAGGATAGAACCACGTATTAACACACTTTTGTAAGGTGGATATCATTACATCGTACCATTACATAAAAGATGGGGATACATACAAGGTATACAAATGCCACAAGAATACATCAACATCATAGATGAGAACAACATCCGACTACGGATGAATCACAAACAAAATCTCTAACGACATCCACCCTGCTAGCCCAGGCTGCCGACCAGGAACCTAACCCAAGATCGACAAAGAAGAAGAAGAACTCCAATTCAAGCAAACATCGCTCTCACGTCATGATCATCGCATTACCTATACCTCCAACTATTGGTGCAGTAATCTGTGAGCCACGAGGACTCAGCAATCCCATTACCATGGGTATCAAGACTAGCAAAGCTTAATGGGTAAGGAAGGGGTAAACTGGTGAGGTTGCAGCAGCGGCTAAGCAAAGTATGGTGGCTAACTTGCGAATACCGGAATAAGAAGAGAAACTACACAAACAGTCGCCAACTAGTAATGATCAAGAAGTGATCCTGAACTACTCACGTTCAAACATAACCCAACCGTGTTCTCTTCTCGAACGCACCCGAAAAGAGACAGTCACGATTACACACGCGGTTAGTGTATTTTAAAAGAGTTTACTTCAAGTCCTCTACAACCGGATATTAAAAAATTCCCATCTGCCACATAACTGCGGGCACAGCTCTCGAAAGTTTAAACCCTCCAGGGGTGTCCCAACTTAGCCCATGACAAGCTCACCATCTGCGGAGACAATCCTCCATCGCAGGACCCTCCGATCAGACTCGGAATCCCGGTGCACAAGACATTTTGACAATGGTAAAACAAGTCCAGCAAGACCTCCCAATGCACCGACCTAGCCTGATAGGAGTCGCACGTATCTCGTTCTCAGGGTACACCGGATGGGCAAAACATCGGGTTAGCTGAGACCCTGGTTGCCTAGGGGGCGTCGGACATCACCCAGTTTGGACCAACACTCATGCGGAGCATTGGCCCGGGGGTTGATTAAGAGTCCTCGGGTGCTAGCCGGTCCATATGCAAGTTTTAGTTGTTATTAGGCAAATGGTAAAACCAATGTTGGGTCTTGCTGGAAGAGTTTTATTCAAAGCGAACTGTCAAGAGGACCCCATACCCCTCACCGGGTTAGGGATGCAAAATCAAGGAACATAACACCAGTATGATGGAAACTAGGGCAGCAAGAGTGGAACAAAACACCCGGCATAAGGTCAAGCCTTCCACCCTTTACCAAGTATATATGTGCATTAATTAAATAAGAGATATTGTGATATCCCATGATATCCATGTTCCAACATGGAACAACCTGCAACTGCATGTGCAACTAGCAATGCTAGAAGAGGGGTTGAGCAAAGCGGTAACATAGCCAAACAACAGTTTGCTAGGAAGGGTAAAAAAGGTTAGAGGCTATCAAGGCAATTTGAGAGGCTTGATAAACAAGTGGTAGGTAGCGCGACATGACGATAGCATCGAGACAACTAGCGTAGCAAAGATAGCAGTGAGATCCAAGGTGACGGCCATCTTGCCTGAAATCCTGCTAGGAAGACGAACGAGTCCATGAAGAAGACGATACCACGTAGTCGAACGAATCCTCACAATCGCAACGAAACAGGAACTATCGGGAAGAAGCACAACCGGAAAGAAGAAAATAACATGGTAAACACACAAGCATGAACAAGACATGATGCTCAACCAAGTATCATGCATGACAAGGCTACATGATGCTACTCATGGCAAGAGATGATGCATAGAAGAACAACACATCAATGCAAGTTTAAATGAGTCCGGAAACAACATACAACAATTCCGGTAAGTCCCCATATGCAAATTTCGAAATTGGTCCATATCTGAACAAAACATTATGTTAAAGTAGTTCGTTTAATTTGGAGCTACGGCCTAGAAGATATGAGCAAAACAAGTTAAACATGGCATTGATGCAAATGCAAAAAAAACAACATCACGAGCACTCCAAAACACGGATGCAACAAGGTAACATGAAACTACATGCAAAATCAAGCAAGTTTCATATAGAGCATGCTCAAAACGAAGCAACGGTTCAACACATAACTCAATACAAGTTTCAAACTCAATCTACCCAAAACAGCAACTAAGCACTTTGCAATCAAGGAAACAACATGCTATGGGAATCATATGGTCACGAACTTGATATGTCACTTCAAGTACAGATAGCATACTTCAAATATCATTAAGGTTCAGGTTCATAAGCATCAATATTAAACCAATATGATCAATGCAAGAAGCAACTTAATATCACAGATTATGACTTGGTGAAAAACAGGGCATACATGAGCAGAAATAACATGTTGACATGTTGGAGGCATGAAACAAATATGATATAGTGCAAGATCATGGCAAACAAATGCATGGCATTAAAGTACATGTTAAACATGGAAAATCGTGATTACTAAGCATCTCCATATGAGCCCTAGATCAATGGCAATCAACAAGACAAGATGCAACATGACAAAAGCTGATTCTCAGACTTCAAGGAAATCTAGGAATGCAAAACAATTACATTATGATGCTAACTTTGGAGGCACATAACAACAAGCATAGAAACTTTAATAAACATGAAAAAGACATGGGCATGTGGTAGACATGATATATTTCAACTTAGTCCATGGGCACAAGTTCATATGATGCATGGAGTAGTAACTATGATACTTGCAAAATGGAACATATTGTTAACAGATTGACAGATTTAGCATGATGGCAACTTGAGAGCAAGAAAGAGACAAACTACGGCAATTTTTATGGAAACCAAGGGCATGGCATCAAAGTATACATAACAAGGAATAAATAACCTCAAGGCATCATATACATATGACTCATGGACTAGTGGGAACCATTAAGACAAGTTCCAATGTTGTAACAGTTTCAATAAGTGTAAAATAGCAACATCAACATAACATGTTTGCAAGCTTGAAACAGAGGTCATATGAAGTCCAAAATTATCAAACTTAGCATGTGGACAAAGTACTCACAGCATACTTCAAATAATGTAATTGGAGCATCTCCAAAAGAGGCATAGATTAATCAATAACAAGCTCACAACATGGCATCATGAAGTTAACAAAAAACTGGAACATCATCTAGGCAAACATATGCTACAGGATATGTATGAGGCAACAACAGGCATGGCATGATAGAGTAAAGCATGGACATCAAAACATGTCAACTAGGCATCTCCAGATTATGCATGGAATAGATGGTAGTATCAAATTAACATGGCCACACAATGTAACAGTTACAGACTTAGCAAAAATCACTAAGTCTCGGAAATCAGCAATATTAAGTAGCACACTTCACAAGCTTATGCTAGTCACCACAAGGCACACAAAAATACATGGATGGCACCACTATAAATATGTCATGAAGATGCTCCTAAAACATGTAGACATGATGCTCAAAAGATAAACACACAAAATACTACGAAAAAGACAAATCAGCAAGTTATGACAATCTTTAGCAGTTTATATCATTTAGCACTTTGCAACGATGATTAAGGCATCAAGATTAACATTAACATGCATGCAAACTACACCACCATCTAGAGCACTCAGATAGGAACACCTACATATGAAGAACATATCAATCGGACAAACATGCACATAGTTATCAACCACACAAGATGCACATATGACATGATTTTCTCAGACTTAGCCAAAATCACAGGCAACAAAACAGGGGGAGCCACATAACTAAACAACGCACACGGCAGGGAATAGTGGGTGGCTCACCATTGGGCTCGGCCCAGGACAGCAGAGATAGCGGAGCAGGCCGGCGGATCTGGGTGCTGCTGGGCCTCGGGCACGCGATCGAGGCTGGGCCTCGGGCGCGCGATCGAGGCTGGCCCAGGTCACGGTCAACACCGGAGAGGCGGCCTGTGGGTCGATGCCGGGGTCGAGCAGGACCCCGACGGCGGCGACGGACCCCCAGCGATGGAGGGCGGTGGTGAAAGTGCAACTATCCCTAGGTGGTTTTGGTAATTCCTAACAAAATATAGCTCATTGAGCTAATGCTATTTCAAGATTAATATTTCAGGAAAGCTCAATGATTGGCATGGCATGGATGAGAAAAGTGGACCCCTCAAAATGCTAAGGACAAAAGGATTGGCTCAACCTCAAAGCTCAAGACTCTACATTTTCTATTTTAGTGATCCAATATCACATTGAGTCTATAGGAAAAGCCAATACTATCAAGGAGGGATGAGGTGTTGCTTAATGAGGCTCTTGCTTAAAATGCTTAGTGATATGCTCCAAAGCTCTCAACTACTTTCTCACATCCACGTATGACCTAAACCAAAAGTCAAACTCGGCCCCACCGATTCTTTCTATCCGGCGCCACCGAGTTCAGATGTCATAGCCACTCCCACAAACCCTAGGCAAATCGGTCTCACCGATAGGGATCTCGGTCTCACCGAGATGGGATTGTAATCTCTCTGTTTCCCTTTGTAACTTTTTGGTCCCACCGAGATGAGCGATCGGTCCCACCGAGATTGCAATGTAAACTCTCTGTTTCCCTTTCATAACATTTTGGTCTCACCGAAATGAGCGAATCGGTCCCACCGAGTTTACCTGACCAACTCTCTAGTTAGCTTATTACCAAAATCGGTCTCACCAAGTTTGTGTAATCGGTCTCACTGAGATTACGTTATGCCCTAACCCTAATCATATCGGTCCTACCGAGTTGCATGTCGGTCCCACCGATTATCCTAACAGTCACTAGATTTGTTGAATCGGTCCGACCGAGTTTATCAATTCGGTCCCACCGAGATTGGCAAGTTGTGTGTAACGGTTAGATTTTGTGTGGAGGCTATATATACCCCTCCACCTCCTCTTCATTCGTGGAGAGAGCCATCAGAACGAACCTACATTTCCAACTTACTTTTTCTGAGAGAGAACCACCTACACTTGTGTTGAGGCCAAGATATTCCATACCTACCATATGAATCTTGATCTCTAGCCTTCCCCAAGTTGCTTTCCACTCAAATCTTCTTTCCACCAAATCCATATCCTGTGAGAGAGAGTTGAGTGTTCGGGAGACTATCATTTGAAGCACAAGAGCAAGGAGTTCATCATCAACACACCATTTGTTACTTCTTGGAGAGTGGTGTCTCCTAGATTGGCTAGGTGTCACTTGGGAGCCTCCGACAAGATTATGGAGTTGAACCAAGGAGTTTGTAAGGGCAAGGAGATCGCCTACTTCGTGAAGATCTACCACTAGTGAGGCAAGTCCTTCATGGGCGACGGCCATGGTGGGATAGACAAGGTTGCTTCTTCGTGGACCCTTCATGGGTGGAGCCCCCCGTGGACTCGCGCAGCCGTTACCCTTCGTGGGTTGAAGTCTCCATCAACATGGATGTACGATAGCACCACCTATCGGAACCACAACAAAAACATCCGTGGCTCCTATTGCGTTTGAATCCTCCAAACCCTTCCCTTTACATTCTTGCAAGTTGCATGCTTTACTTTCCGCTGCTCATATACTCTTTGCATGCTTGCTTGAATTGTGTTAAGATTGCTTGACTTGTCCAAAGTAGCTAAAATCTGCCAAGAACTAAAATTGGGAAAAGGATAAGTTTAATTTGGTCAAGTAGTCTAATCCCCCCCCCCCCCTCTAGACATACTTTCGATCCTACAAGTGGTATCAGAGCTTTGGTCTCCATTTTCTTTGATTTACATAGCTTTTGGTAGTCATAGCCTTGGTTTCACAACCTAGGAGAGTATGGCGTCTAGCGAGGGAAACTACCACCGTAGAGGTCCTTACTTTGATGATACTAATTTTGCTAGTTGGAAGCATAAGATGAAAATGCATATTCTTGGACATAACCCCACCGTATGGGCTCTTGTGTGTATTGGCTTGCAAGGTGAATTCTTTGATGGGAGAGAATCGAACCGTGAAGCTACCGTGGAAGAGTTGAAGATGCGGCAATACAAAGCTCAAGTTTGTGATATCCTCTTCAACGGATTGTGCCCTGAAGAATTCAACAAAATTAGCCATCTTGAGAATGCAAAGGAAATTTGGGATACTTTGATTGATATGCATGAAGGTACCGACTCCGTCAAGGAATCCAAGTTGGATGTGCTTCAAAGTCAGCTTGACAAGTTCAAAATGAAGGATGGTGAAGGTGTCGCTGAAATGTACTCTAGGCTTACTCTTATCACAAATGAGATCGCCGGCTTAGGAAGTGAAGAGATGACCGACAAATTCATCATTAAGAAGATCCTAAGAGTTTTGGACGGAAAATATGATACCATATGCACATTGATCCAAATGATGCCCAATTACAAAGATCTCAAGCCAACAGAAGTCATTGGAAGAATTGTTGCTCATGAGATGTCACTCAAGGATAAGGAGGAGCTCCATAACAAGTCAAGTGGTGCTTACAAAGCCTCATGTGAAGCTCCCACATCATCAAGTGAGAAACAAACCTTCAATGAAGAATTGAGCCTAATGGTGAGAAGTTCCAAGTCAAGGTCCTACAATGACAAAAGATCTTCTAGTCGAGAGTGAAATTGCTACAATTGTGGAAGATCCGGACATTATTCCAATGAGTGTACGGCACCCTACAAGAGAAGAGAAGATTCTCCAAAAAGAAGAAGTAGAAGAGAAGAATCACCATCAAGAGAGAGAAGGAGTAGAGATGATCATTATGAATGAAGAACATCCCGGAGAAGCAAGGATTCGGAAAGGAAGGATAAGTCATCAAGGAGCTACACAAAACGAAGACATCAAGCTCATGTTGGTGAATGGGTATCCGGCTCCGACTCCGATAATCACTCCGAGAGAAGCTATCACTCCGACTCCGAATATACTCAAGATGAAGGTGCTGCCGGTCTAGCACTTGTGTCAACCAACTCCTACGACATATTTGATTCACCAAATGAAGGACTTGGAAGATGCTTCATGGCTAAAGGCCCAAAGGTATCACAGCCCGAGTATGTTGATTTCAATAGTGATGAAGATGACTTGTTAGGTGATGATGATTTACTTGTTGACAACTCTAGTGATGAATACTATGATGAAACATCAATTAATCATGCTAATCAAGAAAAAACGAATGACAATGATAGGGAGAAGATTGAGTTTCTAACTGAAGAACTAAACACTCTTAAGTTAGCTCATGAAACTATCTTAGGAGATCATCGAGAACTTTTAAGGACTCATGAGAAATTATGTTTTGAAAAGCTCAACCTTGAGCAAGAGCATGAGTTCTTAAAGGAAATCAATGATGATCTTCGCAAGAAAAGTTCTTCTTACATTGCCAAGCGTTTACTCTTATCCACTTACATGCCTCAAGTCAAGTCTAGTAACAAGAACAAGAAAGATTATTCCTCTAGTAGTAACAATAATCATGCTAAATCTAATGTTGTTGCTTCTAGTAGTTCTCTTGATTCCACTAATGATTCTCTTAGCCAAGTTACACTTGAGCAAGAAAATATCTTATTGAAGGGAATTATAGAGAAAGGTGTTTACAAGAGCCTTGCCGGGAGTAAGCAATTCGAGGAAATTGTACGCAAGCAAGGAAGGCACCAGACGAACCAAGGTGTTGGTTTTGAACAAAAGTTCAATGCCAATGGAGTTGAGTGGGAAGAAGATCAATACCCCAAGACGAAGTTTGTTCCTCAACAAAAGAAGTATGATCCTACTTCCTTCAAAGGGACACAAGCTCAAGATGATCTTCCACCACAAGACCATGAGCAAAAAGGCAAGGATAAGCTTCAAGAGGAAATTGATGCATTTGAAGAAGCACCCAAGGCCTTGGTCAAGTGGGTTCCCAAGACTACATGAAGTTCTACTTCATCAAGTACGACTACAACTCCAAGGATTCCCATCAAGATGATGTGGATCCAGAAGAAGAAGAACTAAAGAGTTCTTGAGGGTGACTCCGCCAACATACTTCACTCTTAACATTTTGGCAAGAACAAGTGCAATCAACTTCCACATCTTGCACTAGTTCAAGGAGTCACAAACCCTCTTGTTGGTAAGACAAGGGACAAGGTAACCTAATGCTTTCATAGACATCATCTTGTGTGTGCATCACTCTATGTCTATGGATATCCTTGTTTGTTCCTTGTGGGACTAACCCGTGTAGGTATTGAAAGTGCAACTCACTCCAAAGGATTGCTCCAAATGATCTACATCAACATTGAGCATCCACATCTTCAACACCTACATGAAGTCATCATCGACAATACCCAAGGTTAGTTCATCCCTCTTAGGGGGGATCTCACATCTAGGGGGAGCTTTACTCTAAGAATTGAGCTAAAGCAACTCTAATGGTGTGAACACAACAACGCTTTATGTAAAAGTGGTAACCCCATGTGTGCTTAAACGGTGAGTATGACCTATGATCAAATGTTCTCATTTGACTCCTAAGTCAATATACTCATATATAGATGACCTAGTCATCGCCAATTGCTTGATAGATGCTAGAATTGGTTGTGCATGCTTTGCCACATATTTCATTTGCCATTTTATTGTGTGAGCATGTTGGTTGCATAATTCACTCATTCAAGGACATCCACTTGTTGTTTTGATTTCTTGGTTCCTTTTTGTTTTGCCAAATGAATGGACAAGAATGCCTAAGAACCTTCTCTAGCTATCTATGCTTCTCTTGTCTCAAACTCTATTCATGCTACATCACAAAGTTTGATCAAGTCAGATTCGAACCACTCTGTGTGAGGAGCACTCGGAGTCCCCGATTCGTCATAGACTTAAACTTCCAAAACTTCTTTGTGCGTTTCGGTCTGACCGATTCATCCATTTCGGTCATACCGAGATCACTAAGTCGATCTAGGTTTTCAATCTCGGTGCAACCAATTTGAACTTTCCGGTCACACCGAGTTGTAGTAACTGCTTGCAGTTATGCATCTCGGTGCCACCGAGTTGTTCCACTCAGTCACACCGATAGGGTCAGGCTATATATATCCCCGGGCCAAAATTTGGAAAATTCTCCGAACCCCTTCACCCGTGCTCAGCCTGCTCTGCCTCCCTGGGTCTCTGGATCGTCCTCCTCATCGCCAGCTGCCTCCCGCCGCTGGTCTCCGCCGCTGTCAACGGAAATCGTTTCCGTCGTTGCCGCCGTAGCAGGTCCATCACCGCACTTAGGGTATGGACTTGATCCTTGTGCTAATCTCACTCTGATTCCTAGCACATTGTTTTGCCATGTATCTTGCCACGATTGAGATCACTCTATCCAGCGAAATCACTCCGTAGTTTAGTTGTGGATTGAAAATTTAGGGTTAGGTTTCCTCCGAAATCATCTCGGACCAACCAAGTTGTTGAAATCGGTTCCACCGATTTGGCTAAGGCCATTGCACATGTGATTCTCGGTCTGACCGAGAATTGCAAATCGGTGTGACCGAGTTCAATTCTTTGTGAAACCCTAGCAGTCTCGGTGCCACCGAACTATGACTCGGTCTGACCGAGTTCACTAGTTTAGGTTCCAAAAGCTGCTTCGGTATCACCGAGTTTTCAAATCGGTAGATCCGAAATGCTTTCTGTGGAAAACTAAAACTAAGTTTTTAACTCATTCTTTTGCAAAAACCTCTGTACTTTGTGATGCTCCTCTACTCTACCTCATCTATAATCTATTCACAGGGTCTGTTGTCAGTGTTTGCATCATGTCAAATCAGAGTGACAGTCAGAACAAGTCTGAGGAGCAAGTTCACATGAGTGAGGGCACTAGTCCCTCTAGCAGCTATGATGAGGGCAGCAGGAGTACACCCAGCAACTTGCCTAAGGCAGCCCCCAGGGCCAGAAAGAAGAGAACCTCAGATTCTGAGGATGAGGACTATGTGGTTGTTGAGGAAGAGGCCACCTCAAAGAAGAAAGTTCTGAAAAAGGAATATGGCACAGCTGCTGCCACTAAGCCAGGAATGAAGACAAAGGTTCCTGCCAAGAGAGTTCCTATGTCAAAGGCCAGAACATCCACTCAAGAAACTTTGGGATCTGCACCCAAATAATAGGTTGTGGTAGAGAAGAAAAGGAAAGAAAGGGTCAAGAAGACCATGGCCAGAAATTGGGAAGCCCTCAATGATGGAAGAGGAAGAGGTTGCTGCACCAGCACCTAAAGCTCAAAAGCTTATGGGAGATGCTATAAGATCAGGGGCTGCTCCATCTAAGCCCAAAGAAGCTCCCAAGGCAGCTGCTCCAAAAACCAAAGTTGCACCCAAGAGGAGTTGAAAGTGCTAGTGATCAACTAGAGGGGGGTGAATAGGCGATTTTTATGAAAGTCTTCAAAACATGGAAGTTTCAAAGACAAACGATAGAAATAAACCTATTACCATGCAGCGGAAGGTAGACTACACTCAGCAAGCCATAGTTAAGTATTCATTGAAATGAAAGCATAGAGACTAATAGCAGCTAGGCAGTATAGATCAGGATGGAAGATAGTATGAAGCCAATCAGAACAAGCAGTAACAGAGTGAAGACAAATAGATAATGCAAACTGGCAATGACTTCACAAGGACCAATCTGCAAATAAAGAGATGGGAAGGATAGAACCAGTGGCTCGTTGAAGACAATGATTTGTTAGACCAGTTCCAGTTGTTGTGACAACTGTACGTCTGGTTAGGGAGGCTGAGATTCAACTCAGAAGACCACGTCTTCACCTTATTCCCCTTGAGCTAAGGACACCCAGTCCTCGCCCAATTACTCTAGTAAGTCTTTAAGGTAGACTTCCAAACCTTCACAGACTTCGTTCACCGGTGGTCCACAATGACTCTTGGATGCTCAGAACGCGACGCCTAACCGGCTGGAGGATTCACAGTCCTCAAGTGTAGTAAGTCTTTAGATCACACAGACAAGAAGACGTAAGTGATGCCTAACACTCTTTGGCTCTGGGTGTTTAGGGCTTTGTCCTCGCAAGGATTTCTCTCTCAAAGGCTTCGAGGTGGGTTGCACTCAAACGACAAAAGCCGTGCACTAACTCTGAGCAGCCAACCAATTTATGGTGTAGGGGGTGGGCTATTTATAGCCACTAGGCAACCCGACCTGATTTGTCCGAAATGACCCTGGGTCACTAAGGAACTGACACTTGTTCCAATGGTCAGATTTCAAACACACACGGCAACTTTACTTGAGCTACAAGCAAAGCTGACTTATCCAGCTCTGGATAAGATTTGCTCTCATTGTCTTCACTTGAAGACATAGGATTTTGGTTAAGCATCACTTCAGTCATTCTGACTGGTTCACTTGGACCCCACTTAACAGTACGGTGGTTCCTATGACTCAACAAAGAAGAAAAAGAACGACGAAACAACTAAGTCTTCGCGCTCCATAGTCTTCACGCGTTGTCTTCTCTTGTCATAGTCTTCAATGTGAATGTCTTCACATACCACCTTTTACTTCAATGTCTTCATACATTTTTAGGGGTCATCTCCGGTAGGAAAACCGAATCAATGAGGGACTTCTACCTGTGTTATCCTGCAATTCTCACAAACACATTAGTCCCTCAACCAGGTTGTCGTCAATACTCCAAAACCAACTAGGGGTGGCACTAGATGCACTTACAATCTCCCCCTTTTGGTGATTGATGACAAACTGGTTGAAGTTTTCAACGGGGATAGAAATATGTGAAATTGTAAAGGATTTAAGTATTGTCTTCGTAAGTTGCAGAAAGGCTCCCCTGAAGATGTGCATATAATTATTTTGCTTTTGAATGCAAATGCACATGGCAGGTTGTACTTGCGGAGCTCCTCTTCTACTTATGAAGACAGTTCATCATGCATGAAATGATATAATGAAGATAATGACATGCATAATGAAAAATGGACGTCTGCAAAATGACTTCGTGCGGAATTTATCGTCGCACATGCAGAATTTATCATCGCACCACATAGTGTCAAAAAAGGTAGCAGACGACCATCAAGTTTAAGTGTTACAACTCAAAACGAACCAAATGTTTCAAAAGTGAGAGTTGTAAGCACTTGGCAAAAGTAGCAAAAAGTAAAGCAACCACCCATATGGACCCGCTTGAAGACTATCAACTCATATGCTTCTCCCCCTTTTGTCAGTAATGACCAAAAAGGTTTGAAGACATAGAGATTCTACTCATTCCCATGAGGTGCAGGCGAAGCAGCAGGGTCGTCGTTGAGGTCCGGTGGTGCAGAAGAACTTGGTGCAGTGTCGAGATGCGCTGAAGGTGGAGGTGGTGAAGTGGCATCATCGTGATCATCGATAACTCTGGCATTCACCGTGGCAGCTGAGGAAGAATAGTCAGAGTCTTCAAGGGAGGGAGTCCGACGCAAGTGAGCATTCCTTGGAGGAGTGGAGTCAAACTTGAATCTTTCTGTGAAGCCATCATCTTGAAGATCTTCTTCAGCAGTGAGCAAGGTCAAACTCTTCCAAGACCTCCGACAGGTTTCATGCGTAACAAAGGCATTCTTGGTGGCAAGATTGCGAATGCGATTGATGTCCACCAAGAGGCTTTGCATCTGACGCTTAAGCCAGTCATGATGCTTATCATGTTTCTGATGTAGTGCGACGAGAAGCTCTCGGTCATTGAGAACATGAGATCGCTTCCGACGCCTTTGGGCAATGGTGCTCCCAGTGGCGTCAGTTTGGGCGCGAGGAGCACGTGTGTTACCAGCCAAGGGATAAACACGAGAGACTGCCTGAACTCCTTCAATGGGCTGGGTGAAGCTTTGACGATCAACATTGTGAAGATAAATTGGATCCTTAGCAGGCTCTGGGTAAATAGCTTCAATAGACAGATCAACCTTTGGCAAGAATATAAGATGATTGCGCGCAGACGGCTGATAGTTGAAGGCAGAGTGAAGCTTGATAAGACACATTACCCATGGAGCATAGAACTTCAGACCAAAAATGTCAGAGCCAGATGCAGCCAACTTCCTGATGAAAAAGTCTTGAGCATTGAAGCTTATGCCATTGAAGATATATAAAACCAAAGTCTTCATTGCTCCTTCAAGCTTCACTGCAGATGAATGTCCTTTGACGGGCCATAGAGTTTTTCTGATGATATGGTAAATGGTGCGGGGCAGATACTCGAGGTCTTCAACAAAGAATTCCGTTGGGTATTCAGCGTCGTGTGGCAGAGGCTTCATCATGCTTAGAATTTGGCTCATGTTGGGTTCTGGCTTCTGAAAAATGCTCTCCAAAGCATTCCGGTGTTGTTGACAACCTGGTTCATAGTATTCACCAGGAGTGGGCAGGGCTGTGAGCTCAATGATGTCTTGAGCTTTAGCTTCATGATGAACATCCCCTATCATCCACTCAAGGATCCAAGTCTTCGGATCCCTGTTGTATCCATGAATGTGGAGGGTAGCATAGAATTGAAGCAGAAGTTCTTCATTCCAGTGTTCCTTGTCAGTCACAAAATTAAGCAGACCCGCATCACGGAAGCAGTCAAGGGCTTCTTCAAGGCATGGCAGTCCAGCAATGGCTTCACAATCAAGATGCATGTGAGGGAAGATGCGTCCCTGATTGTACAAGATGCATGAATAATAGCTTCGCTGCTGATAACTCCAGAATCGGTCCGAAGAGATTCTTGGCCTTGTGTAGGGGTTCTTGGCACTATTGAAGAATGTGTTGTGTGCCTTGAATCCATTCAGATTAAAGGATCCTGGCGAAGTTGCAGTACCTGGAAACCATGGTAGCCTTGGCTTTGGCTTCTAGACCTGAGGCATGTGCTCCACATGATAGGCAAACTGAGGTCCGGGAGCAGGCGGAGGAACCAGGATTGGCCAGCGGACAGTAACAAGTTGTCCACGATCATATGCTTTCTCAATGGTGTGTGGCCTTGGAGGAGGTACAGGAGCAGATGCATTGGCTTCAGGCAGCAGATTTGCTTCGGGTGTTGCATTGGCTTCAGGTGCATTCACTTCTGGCACCACATTAGCTTCAGGCGCCACATTAGCTTTAGCCATGACAACATCATTAGCTTTAGTGTTGATGTTGGTGGCTGCCTTAGTATTAGTAACCTCCACTTCAGGAGCTGGAGGGTCGGACACGTTCTCCTCGAGAACAACTTCAGGGTTGGACGAGGGTGTAGCAACTCTTTATTCATAACGTGGTTCTTCTTCTTCATTGGCTGATGCAGCCGGAATATCTTCAGCTACTTTGGCTCCAGATTCAGGGATGTTCACAGTAGGAGAGGCTTCAAGAAAGACTTCACGTGAGATGGATTGGCGCTCTTCTCCTTCGGGAACACTTGACAATGTGACCTGTGGCCTAGGTCCTTTGCGAAGCCTGCGAAATGCTAGCGACGCCTGTGGAGATGGAGTTCGTTGGGCCTCAAAGTCTTCACTGTCAATCACCAGAGTGGTGACCTGTGGTGGGGGAGTGACTGGTGTTTCTTCAACATGAGGGGATTCTTGAGGGTGATCAGCCCATGAGTCATCCTGAGCAATTGGCGTCAATGGACGACCAATGCTGATGAGTTCGTTGTTCATGAGAACAGACGATGATACCAAATTGTGCTCGATCTGAGGAAGGACTTCATCATCTTCAACATTGTCGTGAGGACCAATGTCTTTAGCTGTGGTGGGGTCAACAGCTGGATTCTCTTTAGATTCAGGAGCCTCTGTGGAAGCAGGCTCATGAACTACCAGACGACGTTCATGATGTTTAGACGCAGGACGAGCAACAGAAATTGGCTCGACAAGAAGGGGCTCTGCGGAAGCAGCCCGGTCTCTCTTCTTTGTTTTCCTTTTCTTGGTTGGGGGAGCATCATCAGTGGTGGATTTGGTCTTGCGCTTTCTGGCTCCGACTTCAGCTGCTCTAGTTTTCTTGAATTCTAAAGCCACTGTGGGGACCTTAGGCTTCGAGCCTGTCATACTAGCTGGGAAGACAATGCGAGGTTCTTCCTGCCTTGATGCTTCTGGTTCGGCCACAGCTGGCTTCTTCTTCTTCTTGGCAGCCATTCTGGGGTCGATGCCTGGTCGCCCCAAAGCCTTGTGCTTTTCAGCTTCATTGTAGCCTTGAACACATTTGGCAGCAAGATTCTTCATGCGCTCACGAGAACCTTTTGCTTCTTCTCGTTTCTTGTGGAATGCCTCCTTGAGCTCATGCATCATGACCTTGAAGTTTTGAATGTCTTCAACATTGAGCTTGGCCATGTGCTTCTTGAACTGAGCCTTTTCATAATCGATCTTATGCTTCAGCTCAACAATTTTCCGAGCAAGAGCCAGCTTAGGAGCAATGGCTCCATGGAAGGAGACGCTGAGGCCAATTGGAAGCTAAAGATCATCAAAACTGACATTTGGGCTGTCAAACCACTCATCAATAAACTTGTATAAGATTTCCACATCAAAGAGGGGAAGATCATTGAAGATTTCCGCCTCTTGCTTGCTCTTTATCAACTGCTCAAGAGCGTCATCGCTAAGATCGTCATCGCTGGACAGATCAATGGCATCATTCTTGTTTCGCAAAACAGCAGCAGGGGTCAGTGCTTGACCAGTGGGTTGCATGGGCTTTTTCAACTTGGCAGACTTGGAGGTGCGTGAGAGATCTTCAGACTGCACACTGGCTTCAGGAGGTGCAGTGGCCAGAGGCTTCGCCCGTGAGACTTTTGGTGCAGAAGAGGGCTTTGAAGCCTTTGGTTTCCGTTGCTTCACAGGCTTCGGAGGTGCAAGCGCTTCATCAGAATCAGAGCCATCAACAGAGTGGTCCATGGCTGCCCCTTGAACCTGAATGTGAGTTATGAGACCTTCTAAGTTGTAGAAGGGCCCAATAAGATTGGGTTCAGCTTCACGTGTGCCATCAGCTCGTGGGGCAGAGGGGCCTGGGTTGAAGTCTAATCCAAAAGACTTCTTATTTTCCTTGGACGAGTTCTTTGCATCCTGATAGTTGCGCTTGAACAGATTATCTTCACGACACCATAACAGAGAGGATGGGTCGGCATTAGCAGGCTGAGGTCCACGAATCATGCAGGGGTAGAAGCCTTGAGCAATAGCTTCGGACTTCGACTTGGACTGAAGACCTTTGTATATTATATCTCCCCAGGGACCCTTTAAGGCATTCTTCTCAGCATACTCCTTGGTGACAAATCTGTACTTGAACCATTCCTCTGCCCAATGTCTTCGAATCCATTGGATTCGGTTCTTGTGTTCTCCATAGGTTTCTTCTGGATCTGACTTGTATAACTCATAGAGATCCGGTGGCAGGTCCTTAGCAGTGTTTCCACGGCGTTGTCTGCCGCCCTTCCTAACTGATTTTTGAGTTGTCATGAAGTTTAGACTGACAGGCTTCAACACTGGCAAAGTCTTTCGTCCACTAGTCAGACAGGAACTGGCTTCAGGAGAATTTATGTGACGCTGTAAGAACTCTGCAAATGAATGCAGACTATGAGAACCAAGGGATTCTCCCACGGACATGTACCTGTGACAGCATTAGAGATGCGAGGGAAGGGGAAGAGGTCATATGCATTCTCAGAAGATTTTGAAGATAAATCAGTTTAGAAGACATTGACCTCATAGTGCGAAGACATTCACTCATATGTAGAGAGTTGGTTCCAGATTTGTACGAATCCATGAGTAAGTATAAGTGAGGAATCTAACTACTTTGTGAAGCATAAGTGAACATACTAGGCATGCTATGAGATGCAGAATGAGATAGATCCAACTTGTAGGAACAAAAACCACTTGTGGTTGAAAAGGATGAATCTATCGGATCAAAAAGACTGTAAAAAGAGGTTTTATTTACCACACGAGGAACTGCTAGATGGAGTGGGAGAGGAGGCCGAGCAGTTCGATCTTCCGTGCCCTAACTTGGCGACGGAGGACACCTACGGCGACGGCGGAGAAGACGATGTCCGCGGCAGGCGTGAGGACGGCGTCGGTGAGGTCGTGGCAGCTAAGCGCTTCGCCGTCGGCGTCGTCAAGGGATAGCGGTGGCACTAGGGTTTGTGCGAGAGTGGAAGAAGAGATAATGACTGGGGTGAGGCGTGTATTTATAGGGATAGGGACGGCACAGTGTTATTACACAGGTGCCCCTGGCGGTTCGCATCTGAAGAACACGTGGCGATCATGCAACACCTTGGAGGTTGTTACACGTTCCCACGCATGCCTGGATTGTCGGGTGGTTGTTCCCACTTCTCCGGGTTTATGTAAAAAGGATTGAGCATTGAAAACAGATTAATGTTTGTCTCTGTGTCTTCTGCTGACAAGGACACAGAGAAGACGTTTTGACAGTTTCAATAGAATGCATATGATTTGGATGGGTAGACTTAAGACGGGAGCATAGAAAGGTCAGGGTCCGAGAACATTCACTTAGTTCAAAAGATTCAACTAGAGGACATAGCTATAAGTGAATGCTGTAGAGGACAGAAACCAAAACAGTACATTGAAGATAAACATGAAGCCATGTTAATAATGAAGACAAACAAAATGCGAAGACTTTGCAAATGCAATGCCAACAGAAGGTATTCCAAAAAAAATTGGTGGTGGCGTTACCCACCGTATAGGAAATATTAGACCCAGACACGGCGCACAATTATCGTGGCGCTCCGAAGTCAAATTCGGCGTTAATGTATTCACACTTAGAGTGTAAGTCTTCATTTGTTGAAGATATATGTTGCTTCATGTGTTTGCGCATCTAAGTCATCAACATGCATAAGTGTTAGGATGTGTGCATGATCACTGGACATTTGAGGATTCCAAGATATTTAGCTCACACCGCAATTTGCAAAACCTTTTCTCATCCAAGGGCTTTGTGAAGATATCTGCCAGTTGATCTTCAGTGCTGACGTGAATGATATCAATATCTTCCTTCATGACATGATCTCTGAGAAAGTGATGACGAATCTAAATGTGCTTTGTCTTCGAGTGTTGAACTGGGTTGTTGGCGATCTTGATGGCGCTTTCATTGTCGCATTAGAGTGGCACTTGCTTCAGATGAATGCCATAGTCTTTGAGTGTTTGCTTCATCCATAGAAGCTGAGCGCAGCAAGATCCAACAGCAATGTATTCAGATTCAGCAGTGGAGAGAGATACACAGTTCTACTTCTTTGAAGACCAACACACAGGTGATCGTCCCAGAAAGTGACAAGTGCCTGATGTAGACTTGCGATCCACCTTGTCACCAGCATAATCAGCATCTGAGAATCCAACTAGATCAAACTCTGAGCCCTTTGGATACCATAATCCTAGTGTTGGGGTGTGAGCCAAATATCGAAGAATTCGCTTCACAGCTAAGTGATGCGATTCCTTTGGTGCCGCTTGGAATCGGGCACACATGCAAACACTAAGCATGATATCTAGCCTAGATGCACATAAGTAAAGCAAGGAACCAATCATGGAGCGGTATACCTTTTGATCGAACTCTTTACCATTGGCGTCAGAGTCTAGATGACTCTTGGTAGGCATTGGTGCCGTGTAACCTTTGCAGTCTTGCATTCCAAACTTCTTCAGGCAATCCTTGAGGTATTTCTCTTGAGATATGAAGATGATGTTGCGTTGTTGTCGTATTTGAAGACCAAGGAAGAACTTCAGCTCACCCATCATGGACATCTGATATTGCTCTTGCATCATGTATCCAAACTCATCACTGTATTTCTGATTAGTGCAGCTGAAGATAATGTCATCCACATATATTTGGCGCACAAACAGTTCACCATCATATGTCTTCGTGAAGAGTGTGGGATCCAGGGAACCAGGTTTGAAGCCTTTGCTCTTCAGGAAGTCCTTGAGTGTGTCATACCAAGCATGAGGGGCTTGTTTGAGGCCATACAGCGCCTTGTTGAGCTTGTAAACCATGTCAGGATGTTTTGGATCTTCAAAGCCAGGCGGTTGTGCAACATACACTTCTTCTTCAATCTTTCCATTGAGAAAAGCACTCTTCACATCCATTTGATAAAAAAGGATGTTATGATGATTTGCATAGGCCAGCAGTATGCGTATAGCTTCAAGCCTAGCCACAGGATCAAATGTTTCATCGAAGTCGATTCCTTCAACTTGAGTGTATCCTTGAGCAACGAGACGAGCCTTGTTTCTGACAACTTGACCATGCTCATCTTGCTTGTTGGGATATATCCATTTAGTGCCTATGATATTGTGCTTATGAGGATCAGGACGCTTGACCAGTTCCCATACATTATTCAGCTCAAACTGTTGAAGCTCTTCTTGCATAGCTTGAATCCATTAAGGTTCCATGAAGGCTTCATCAACTTTCTTAGGTTCAGATATTGAGACGAATGCGAAGTGTCCACAGAAATTTGCTAGTTGTGTTGCCCTTGAATGAGTGAGTGGACCAGGTGCATTGATGCTATCAATTATTTTCTCAATCTGTACTTCATTTGCAACACGAGGATGAACATGACGAAGATTTTGCTCTTGCTGATCATTGTCATCATTAGAAGGATTGTCTTCAGGCTGAGTATTGTCTTCAGGTTGATTAGGTGCAGAGATGATGAGTTCCTCTTCGGGCTGTGCTTCAGACGGTGTGATTTCTCCAGTTCCCATAAGCTTGATGGATTCACTGGATGGAACCTCATCTAGCACATTTGGCAGGTGCTCTCTTTGCGAGCCGTTAGTCTCATCGAACCGCACATCCATAGTATCAACCACTTTATAGTGAAAGAGGTTGAAGACTCTGTAGGAGTGTGAATCCTTTTCGTGTCCAAGCATAAAACCTTCATGTGCTTTCGGTGCAAATTTTGAAGTATGATGTGGATCCTTGATCCAGCACCTGGCACCAAATACTCTGAAGTAACTAACATTTGGCTTCTTACCAATGAGGAGCTCATAGGATGTTTTGTTCAGAAGCTTGTGAAGATAAACATGGTTGATGACATGGCCTGCAGTATCAATGGCTTCAGGCCAGAACGTTCTTGGAGTCTTGTATTCATCGAGCTCGTTTGGGCCATCTCAATGAGTGTTATGTTCTTGTGTTCTATGATGACACTCTGCTGCGGCGTGTACAGAGCTGAGAACTCATGAGTGATGCCCAAAGTATCAAGATAAGTGTCAAGGCCGGTGTTCTTGAATTCAGTGCCATTGTCACTTCTGATGTGCTTGATCTTGATGCCATAGTTGTTCATGGCTCGATTGGCGAAGCGTCTGAAGACATCCTGCACTTCAGTCTTGTAGAGGATTATATGCACCCATGTATATCTTGAATAATCATCAACAATGACGAAGCCATAGAGACAAGCAGTAGTAGTAAGAGTTGAGTAGTGAGTGAGACCGAAGAGGTCCATGTGTAGCAGTTCGAAGGGTTGAGTCGTTGTCATGATTGTCTTCGAGGGATGCTTGGCCCTCGTCATCTTTCCTGCTTCGCAGGCACCGCATAAGTGATCCTTCTTGAACTTGACGCCCTCGATGCCTATGACGTGCTTCTTCTTTGCAAGAGTATGCAAGTTCCTCATGCTAGCATGCCCTAGCCTCCGATGCCAGAGCCAGCATTCTGAAGCATTTGCAAGAAGACATACGGCGAGCTGTGGTCCTGCTGAGAAATCTACCATGTACAAATCATCTTTCCTATACCCTTCAAAGACTAGAGACTTGTCAGATTCCATTAGAACAAGGCAAAGATATTTTCCAAACATCACAATCATATTCAAATCGCAAAGCATTGAGACAGACATTAAGTTGAAACCAAGGGATTCAACAAGCATCACTTTATCCATGTGTTGATCCCTTGAGATTGCAACTCTACCTAGACCCAATACCTTGCTTTTACCAGTATCAGCAAATGTGATGTGACTCTTGTCAGATGGACGTAAGGTTGAGTCCATGAGAAGACTTCGCTTGCCAGTCATGTGATTATTACATCCACTATCAATAATCCATTCTGAAGCAGCTGGTAGCATACCCTACAGTGCAGTTAGGGGGATAGGTTTCACGAAGAGAATTGTGAAGCATAAACATTTGACGAGCAAGTGGATTATGAAACCTTAGATCGAGGTTAGGACTGATAGGGCAAGTAGCAAGCGACTCAGGAACAAAATACATAATAAGACCATTTGGGCATTTGATCTTGCGCCCTACAAGATGTTTAAGGTCCCCAGCAATAGCTTCAGACGCATTTGATTTTCGGCTAGAGACCCTTCCCTGCAAAAGAGAGTTAAGCTTTCTTAGCCACCCACATCTTCAAGGGTGGCTTCAAGTAATGAGTCTAAGTGCAGCATCTGAGAACTTTGGCTTTGGAGCCCTAGCAAATAGTCTTGCAGGTGGATAATAGTACTCATAAGAATAAGCAAAGTAGTTATTGGTCTTATGAACATGGCGGTTTGATGAAACACGCTCATATTCATAGGCCTGAGTATGGTTTCCCTGCAAAACATTTGCGTTAGTGCGACTCAGGTGAGTCTTCTGTCTATATGAAGCCTTTGGACCATATGAAGCCCGTGGTCTGGGGTTTGTCTTCTTCACTTGTGGTGTCATGACGACATACACAGGAAGATTTTCCAGACACTTTTTCGGCACCCAGACTTTCTTCATAGGTGGCCCATTCCTGCAGTTAGTACCAATGTACCTGGCAAACACTTCACCATTCTGATTCTTAAATAGTTTATAGTTTGCATCAAAGGATTCATCAATGACAATGGGGTTTGCACAAGTGAAGCCAGACAGAGTGGATGGATCTGCTGAAGATTCCTTTACAGCAACCCATGTGGTTTTGGGGTACTGCTCAGGTTTCCAGTAAGAGCCATCAGCATTCATTTTCCTTTTGAACCCAACACACTCTTTCCTAGGGTTTCGGTTCAGGATCTGCCTTTTGAGGACATCACATAGTGTCTGATGCCCTTTGAGACTTTTGTACATCCCTGTTTCAAGCAATGTCTTCAACCTAGCATTTTCATCAGCAATAGCAGTGGCATCCTCAGCAGAGGGTTTAGTTACCACATCAATAGTTGAAGATATTGCAATAGTAGCAGCAGTAGAACATCCAGCAACAGAAGTAGCGTTATCACGCTCAATGCATTTAAGACATGGTGGTTCAAATCCTTCCTGAGCGGAACTGATCTGTTTGGCGCGAAGTGACTCGTTTTCCTTTTGAAGATCTTCATGAGCCGCTCTCAATTTCTCAAGATCTTGCTTCCTTTGAAGATAATCATAGGAAAGCTTTTCATGAGTTGTTGAGAGCGTTTCATGACGACTTTCAAGTTCCTCATACTTAACATGAAGATTTTTTATGTCTTCAATTAAGGACTGAGATCGAGTCATTTCAGTGTCTAATAGGTCATCGCTTTTGTCAAACAGTTTTTGAATATGTTCCATAGCTTTCTGTTGTTCAGTTGCAATTTTAGCAAGTGTTTTGTAGCTGGGTTTGGAACCACAATCAGAGTCATCTTCATTGGATGTTTGATAGTGAGTAGTGCGTGAGTTTACCTTGGCACCGTGTGCCATGAAGCAGTAGGTGGGAGCGGAGTTGCCCTTGTCATTACCATTAGCGTCGATGATGAAGTCGTTGTCTTCAGTGTTGAAGATGGACTTGGCAATGTAGGCTGTAGCCAGACTTGCAACGCCAGAGTCGGACTCATCCTCAGACTCCACCTCCGCCTCCTCAGAAGCAGACTCCTCCTCAGAATCCATTTCCTTGCCAACAAACGCATGAGCCTTGCCAGATGAGCTCTTCTTGTGTGATGAAGACTTTGATGAAGACTTGGAAGAAGACTTTGAGTATTTCTTCTTCTTCTTGTCGTCGGAATCATATTCCTTGCTCTTCTTCTTCTTGTTCTCATTGTCCCACTGCGGACACTCAGAGATGTAGTGACCAGGTTTCTTACACTTGTGGCATGTTCTCTACTTGTAGTCATGAGCAGAAGCGTCATCATTCCTTGAGTTGGATCGTGAGGACTTTCTGAAGCCTTTCTTCTTGGTGAATTTCTGGAACTTCTTCACAAGCATAGCAAGCTCCTTTCCAATGTCTTTAGGATCATCAGAACTGCAATCAGATTCTTCTTCAGATGAGGAAACAGCTTTTGCCTTCAAAGCACGAGTTCGCCCATAGTTGGGACCGTAGATGTCTCTTTTCTCAGAAAGCTAAAACTCATGTGTGTTGAGCCTTTCAAGTATGTCAGACGGATCAAGTGTCTTGAAGTCAGGGTGTTCTTGAATCATCAGGGCTAGGGTGTCAAACGAGCTGTCAAGTGATCTCAGGAGTGTCTTGACGACTTCATGCTTGGTGATCTCAGTAGCACCGAGAGCTTGAAGCTCATTTGTGATGTCAGTGAGTCGATCAAATGTGAGCTGAACATTCTCATTGTCGTTTCTCTTGAAGCGGTTGAAGAGGTTGCGAAGGACACTGATTCTTTGATCTCTCTGGGTTGAGATGCCTTCCTTGACCTTGGATAGCCAGTCCCAGACTAGCTTGGATGTTTCCAGAGCACTCACACGGCCATACTGTCCTTTGGTCAGATGACCACAGATGATGTTCTTCGCAGTGGAATCCAGTTGAACGAACTTCTTGACATCAGCAGCGGTGCCACCTTCACCAGCATTGGGGACGCCATTCTTGACGACATACCAGAGGTCGACATCAATGGCTTCCAGATGCATGCGCATCTTATTCTTCCAGTAGGGATATTTAGTTCCATCGAAGACTGGGCACGCAGCGGAGACTTTGATTATCCCTGCAGTGGACATAGCTAAAACTCCAGGTGGTTAAACCGAATCACACAGAACAAGGGAGTACCTCGCTCTGATACCAATTGAAAGTGCTAGTGATCGACTAGAGGGGGGTGAATTGGCGATTTTTATGAAATTCTTCAAAACATGGAAGTTTCAAAGACAAATGATAGAAATAAACCTATTACCATGCAGCGGAAGGTAGACTACACTCAGCAAGCCATAGTTAAGTATTCATTGAAATGAAAGCACAGAGACTAATAGTAGCTAGGCAGTATAGATCAGGATGGAAGATAGTATGAAGCCAATCAGAACAAGCAGTAACAGAGTGAAGACAAATATATAATGCAAACTGGCAATGACTTCACAAGGACCAATCTGCAAATAAAGAGATGGGAAGGATAGAACCAGTGGCTCGTTGAAGACAATGATTTGTTAGACCAGTTCCAGTTGTTGTGACAACTGTACGTCTGGTTAGGGAGGCTGAGATTCAACTCAGAAGACCGCGTCTTCACCTTATTCCCCTTGAGCTAAGGACACCCAGTCCTCGCCCAATTACTCTAGTAAGTCTTTAAGGTAGACTTCCAAACCTTCACAGACTTCGTTCACCGGTGGTCCACAATGACTCTTGGATGCTCAGAACGCGACGCCTAACCGGCTGGAGGATTCACAGTCCTCAAGTGTAGTAAGTCTTCAGATCACACAGACAAGAAGACGTAAGTGATGCCTAACACTCTTTGGCTCTGGGTGTTTAGGGCTTTGTCCTCGCAAGGATTTCTCTCTCAAAGGCTTCGAGGTGGGTTGCACTCAAACGACAAAAGCCGTGCACTAACTCTGAGCAGCCAACCAATTTATGGTGTAGGGGGTGGGCTATTTATAGCCACTAGGCAACCCGACCTGATTTGTCCGAAATGACCCTGGGTCACTAAGGAACTGACACGTGTTCCAATGGACAGATTTCAAACACACACGGCAACTTTACTTGAGCTACAAGCAAAGCTGACTTATCCAGCTCTGGATAAGATTTGCTCTCATTGTCTTCCCTTGAAGACATAGGATTTTGGTTAAGCATCACTTCAGTCATTCTGACTGGTTCACTTGGACCCCACTTAACAGTACGGTGGTTCCTATGACTCAACAAAGAAGAAAAAGAACGATGAAACAACTAAGTCTTCGCGCTCCATAGTCTTCACGCGATGTCTTCTCCTGTCATAGTCTTCAATGTGAATGTCTTCACATACCACCTTTGACTTCAATGTGTTCATACATTTTTAGGGGTCATCTCCGATAGGAATACCGAATCAATGAGGGACTTCTACCTGTGTTATCCTGCAATTCTCACAAACACATTAGTCCCTCAACCAGGTTAGTCATCAATACTCCAAAACCAACTAGGGGTGGCACTAGATGCACTTACAGGAGTACAAGGAATATTCCAGCTGCAGAGAAGAACAAGGCCCCAGTGCCTGAAGCTGCTATAGAAGAAGAAGATGATGAGTCACATGTCTTGAGGAAGTTGAAGCCCAAAATTCCAGATCACAATGATGCTCATCCAGTAGCTGAGGACATGAAGCACAGGAAGGATACAGGACTTAGATAGTGGAGATTGACT
The DNA here is from genome assembly GCF_003073215.2 of Triticum urartu. NCBI lineage: Eukaryota > Viridiplantae > Streptophyta > Magnoliopsida > Poales > Poaceae > Triticum > Triticum urartu. The sequence continues at coordinate 199,653,625 of NC_053027.1, read as the reverse complement.
AATCCCTATGCAGTAAGGAGAAGAACTGCTATGGACTACAGGTTCCATACAAAGGAACAACGGGACTTCTATGAGACAGTGTTGCTTGACAAGAAGCCTATAGTCTGTGATATGAGATGGGTGGACTGGGAGTACATCAGGGAAAATGAAGAACACTATCCTGGAGTCTATGATAGTTTCAAGTCTTGTGGAGTAGAGGACTTTGTTGGGCAGAAGATCACAAAGTGGAATGATGAGCTTATTATGCAGTTCTACTCCACAGCTCATTTCTACCCAGATGGAAGGATTGTCTGGATGTCTGAAGGTACTAGGTACCAGTCAACAGTTGAAGAATGGACAAAATTGATCAATGCTCCTGAGGAGAATGAAGATGACTTGGATGTCTATGCCAAGAAGAAGAAGGATCACAACACCATGGCACATATGTACAGAGAGATCCCAGATGCTGCTCTTGAGACACACAAATTTGGATCAGTGCATTACCTTCTGTCAGGTTTGCCAACAATCAACTGGATCCTCAGGCACACTCTATTGCCAAAGTCAGGTGATCACAAGATGATCAGAGGCCATGTAATTAACCTGCTTCACATATTTGATGTGCCTCAAAAGTTCAAAGTCATGAGCCTAATTGTGGAAACTATAAAGAGAACAGCTGCAGATCAGAAGAGAAGTTGTGGGTATGCCCCACAGATCCAGGAGCTAATCAACTCCAAGATGGGCACTGGCACATATCTCTTGGACAAGGAACATATGCCCATCTACCCAGACTTTAAGGACAACACTGTGGTGATGGATGAGAATGAACCATCTTCTGTGCAAGCGCAAGCAAAGAGGGAGAAGGTAAGGACTGAAAAGGCTGCAAAGATGCCAACCATTGATGAGGCATCTCAGTATCTTCTGAAGAGCAAGCAAGATCAGCTTGGCTACTTGATTGCCTCCACTCTGAGGATTGAGAAGGGATTGGCCACCCTGACTCAAAACCAGGAGAGCTTGGAGAGGATCATGGAGCAGAAGTTCTATGATTTAGATGTGAAGGTCACTGAGATACAGTCAGTTGTTGAGCAACTTCAGGATGAAGTGCAGGAGAAGAAGGGCAAGTCTACCACTGATGCTTTTGCTAGAGTGCCCAGAGGACAGAGATCTGCTGCAGTGCCAGTTACAGACACCAGAGCAACTTCATCTACAACAACTATAGCTTCAGTGCCACCAGCTCCAGCACCCACTCCGCCAGCTCCATCTACATCAACTAATGCCTTCGTCCTTGGAGTTTTATCTACACCACCACCTGAAGACCAAGCCTGAGAGTCGATCTAGCACTATGCATTTTTTATGAACTTTTTGGTAACTTGTTGCCAAAGGGGGGGAAATTTCATAGATCATAGGCTTTGAGAGAGAGTGTTGCTCTTTGTTCTCTCTTTTTTTTGGTGTTTGAGATACTTTATGCTTTTGTGTGATACTTGGATGATCATGTGTTTGATCATATGCTACCTTAATGCTTGTTGGATGACATTATCCTTTTATATCCCCATATGATCATTCACTTTGCTTGGTGATGAGTGCATGTATTTAATTATTATCATTTTGAGCGCTCCACCAAGATGTATGTGACGTGGAAGAGTAACCCATGATCCTAACTCATTATGCATTTGCAGTCCAAAGCAAATCTTAAACCATGCACAAATTTAGGGGGAGCTCTTGCTTTTCACATACTTCTCAAAGCGACAATGTTTTTCATTCTTATTATCATTTGTCGAAGCTTTGATCTATATGTTGCCATCAATTACCAAAAAGGGGGAGATTGAAAGTGCAACTATCCCTAGGTGGTTTTGGTAATTCCTAACAACATATAGCTCATTGTGTAGGATCGAAAGTATGTCTAGAGGGGGGTGATTAGACTACTTGACCAAATAAAAACTTAACCTTTTCCCAATTTTAGTTCTTGGCAGATTTTAGCTATTGTAGGACAAGTCAAGTAATCATCACACAATTCAAGCAAGCATGCAAAGAGTATATTGGCAGCGGAAAGTAAAGCATGCAACTTGCAAGAATGTAAAGGGAAGGGTTTGGAGAATTCAAACGCAATTGGAGACACGGGTTTTCCCATGGTTCGGATAGGCAGTGCTATCCTACATCCACATTGATGGAGACTTCAACCCACAAAGGGTAACGGTTGCGCGAGTCCACGGAGGGCTCCACCCACGAAGGGTCCACGAAGAAGCAACCACCCACAAATGGTCCACGAAGAAGCAACCTTGTCTATCCCACCATGGCCATCGCCCACAAAGGACTTGCCTCACTAGCGGTAGATCTTCACGAAGTAGGCGATCTCCTTGCCCTTACAAACTCCTTGGTTCAACTCCACAATCTTGTCGGAGGCTCCCAAGTAACACCTAGCCAATCTAGGAGACACCACTCTCCAAGAAGTAACAAATGGTGTGTAGGTAATGAACTCCTTGCTCTTGTGCTTCAAATGATAGTCTCCCCAACACTCAACTCTCTCTCATAGGATTTGGATTTTGTGGAAAGAAGATTTGAGTGGAAAGCAACTTGGGGAAGGCTAAAGATCAAGATTCATATGGTAGGAATGGAATATCTTGGTCTCAACACATGAGTAGGTGGTTCTCTCTCAGAACATATGAGTTGGAATTGTGTATGTGTTCTGATGGCTCTCTCCACGAATGAAGAGGAGGTGGAGGGGTATATATAGCCTCCACACAAAATCCAACCATTACACACAGTTTTCCAATCTCGGTGGGACCGAATCAACAAACTCGGTCGGACCGAAAAGGTAAACCTAGTGACCGTTAGAGATTTTCGGTGGGACTGACATGCAACTCGGTAGGACCGATATGGTTAGGGTTTGGGCATAACGTAATCTCGGTGAGACCAATTACACAAACGCGGTGAGACCGAGTTTGGTAATAAGCTAACCAGAGAGTTGGTCAGGCAAACTCGGTGGGACCGATTTGCTCTTTCGGTGAGACCAAAAAGTTACAAAAAGGAAACACTGAATTTACATTGCAATCTCGGTGGGACCGATTCGCTCTTTCGGTGAGACCGAAAAGTTACGAAGGGAAACAGAGAGTTTGCAATCCCATCTCGGTGAGACCGAGATCCCTGTCGGTAGAACCGAATTGCTACGGTTTGGCAGTGGCTTATGACAAGTGAAACTCGGTGGCGCCGGATAGAAAGAATCGGTAGGACCGAGTTTGGCTTAGGGTTTAGGTCATATGTGGATATGGGAAAGTAGTTGAGGGTTTTGGAGCATATCACTAAGCACATGAAGCAAGAGGCTCATTAAGCAACACCTCATCCCTCCTTGATAGTATTGGCTTTTCCTAAAGACTCAATGTGATCTTGGATCACTAAAATATAAAATGAAGAGTCTTGAGCTTTTGAGCTTGAGCCAATCCTTTGTCCTTAGCATTTTGAGGGTTCCACTTTCACCATCCATGCCATGCCAATCATTGAGCTTTCCTGAAATAATCATCTTGGAATAGCATTAGCTCAATGAGCTATATGTTGTTATGAATTACCAAAACCACCTAGGGATAGTTGTACTTTCAATCTCCCCCTTTTTGGTAATTGATGACAACATATAGATCAAAGCTTCGACAAATGATAATAAGCATGAAATATATCGTCGCTTTGAGAAGTATGTGATAAGTAAGAGCTCCCCCTAAATTTGTGCATATTTAAAATTTGCTTTGGACTGCAAATGCACAAGGAGTTAGAGTCATGGGTTACTCTTCCATGTCACATACATCTTGGTGGAGCGCTTAAAATGATAAGAATGAAATACATGCACTCATCACCAAGAAAAGTGAATGATCACATAAGATAGATAAGATAATAGCATTCACCAAGCATTAAGTGTAGCTTATGATCAAACGCATGATCATCAATGTCTCACAGATAATGACATAGTATCTCAAGCACTCAAAAGCAAACAAAGTTCGAAAAAAACACCAAGTAAAGCAAGAGAGAATAAAAGCAACACTCTCTCTCGAAGCCTATGATCTATACATTTTTCTCCCCCTTTGGCAACAAGTTACCAAAAAGTTCCTAGAAAATGCATAGTGCTAGATCGACGCTCAGGCTTGATCTTCAGGTGGTGGTGGAGTCCGGAGCACTCCAAGGACGAAGCCTTCTGTAGACGTGGTTGGAGTCGAGGCTGAAGTAGATGCTGGAGCTGGTGGAACTGAGGCTGTAGCTGGTGCAGACGTGGTGGCTCTGTTGTCAGCAACTGGCACTGCAGACGACCTCGGACCTCGTGGCACTCTAGCAAAGGCATCAGTTGTAGTCCTGCCTCTCCTCTCCTGCATGTCATCTTGGAGCTGCTCCACTGCAGTCTGAATCTCTGTCACCTTGACATCCAAGTCATAGAACTTTTGTTCCATGATTCTCTCTAGGCTTGCCTGGTTCTGAGTTAGGGTGGCTAGTCCTTTCTCAATCCGCAGGGTGGATGCAATCAGGTAACCAAGCTGCTCTTGTTTGGTTTTCAAGAAATACTCAGATGCCTCCTCTTGAGTTGGCATCTTGGCAGCTTTCTCCTTCCTTGCCTTCTCCTTCTTTGCTTGTGCTTGTGCAGACGATGGTTCATTCTCAGTCATAACAACTTGATTATCTTCAAAATCTAGACGGATGGGCAGGTGTTCCTTGTCCAACAAGTATATGCATGTGCCCATCTTTGAGATAATGAGCTCCTGAATTTGTGGGGCATACCCACAGCTCCTCTTCTGATCTGCTGCAGTCCTCTTGATAGTCTCTACTATGAGGCTCATGACCTTGAATTTCTGAGGTACATCAAATACATGAAGCAAATTGATTGCATGGCCTCTGATCATCTTGTGATCACCTGACTTGGGCAAGAGAGTGTGCCTCAAAATCCAATTAATAGTTGGCAGCCCTGACAGAATATAATGGACTGAGCCAAACTTGAAAGTGTCAAGTGCCTCCTTTGGAATTTCCTTGTACATATTGGACATAGAGTTGTGGTCCATCTTCTTCTTGGCATAGATATCCAAGTCATCCTCATGCTCCTCTGGGGCATTGATGAGCTGTGCCCACTCAGCAACAGTAGATTGGTACCTCGTACCTTCAGACATCCAAGTTATCCTACCATCTGGATAGAAGTGTGCCACCAGCTCCAGCACCCACTCCGCCAGCTCCATCTACATCAACTAATGCCTTCGTCCTTGGAGTTTTATCTACACCACCACCTGAAGACCAAGCCTGAGAGTCGATCTAGCACTATGCATTTTTTATGAACTTTTTGGTAACTTGTTGCCAAAGGGGGGGAAAATTTATAGATCATAGGCTTTGAGAGAGAGTGTTGCTCTTTGTTCTCTCTTTTTTTTGGTGTTTGAGATACTTTATGCTTTTGTGTGATACTTGGATGATCATGTGTTTGATCATATGCTACCTTAATGCTTGTTGGATGACATTGTCCTTTTATATCCCCATATGATCATTCACTTTGCTTGGTGATGAGTGCATGTATTTAATTAGTATCATTTTGAGCGCTCCACCAAGATGTATGTGACGTGGAAGAGTAACCCATGATCCTAACTCATTGTGCATTTGCAGTCCAAAGCAAATCTTAAACTATGCACAAATTTAGGGGGAGCTCTTGCTTTTCACATACTTCTCAAAGCGACAATGTTTTTCATTCTTATTATCATTTGTCGAAGCTTTGATCTATATGTTGCCATCAATTACCAAAAAGGGGGAGATTGAAAGTGCAACTATCCCTAGGTGGTTTTGGTAATTCCTAACAACATATAGCTCATTGTGTAGGATCGAAAGTATGTCTAGAGGGGGGTGATTAGACTACTTGAGTGTAGGATCGAAAGTATGTCTAGAGGGGGGTGATTAGACTACTTGACCAAATAAAAACTTAACCTTTTCCCAATTTTAGTTCTTGGCAGATTTTAGCTATTGTAGGACAAGTCAAGTAATCATCACACAATTCAAGAAAGCATGCAAAGAGTATATTGGCAGCGGAAAGTAAAGCATGCAACTTGCAAGAATGTAAAGGGAAGGGTTTGGAGAATTCAAACGCAATTGGAGACACGGATGTTTTTCTCGTGGTTCGGATAGGTGGTGCTAGCCTACATCCACGTTGATGGAGACTTCAACCCACAAAGGGTAACGGTTGCGCGAGTCCAGAGGGCTCCACCCACAAAGGGTAACGGTTGCGCGAGTCCACGGAGGGCTCCACCCACGAAGGGTCCACGAAGAAGCAACCACCCACAAAGGGTCCACGAAGAAGCAACCTTGTCTATCCCACCATGGCCATCGCCCACAAGGACTTGCCTCACTAGCGGTAGATCTTCACGAAGTAGGCGATCTCCTTGCCCTTACAAACTCCTTGGTTCAACTCCACAATCTTGTCGGAGGCTCCCAAGTGACACCTAGCCAATCTAGGAGACACCACTCTCCAAGAAGTAACAAATGGTGTGTAGGTAATGAACTCCTTGCTCTTGTGCTTCAAATGATAGTCTCCCCAACACTCAACTCTCTCTCATAGGATTTGGATTTGGTGGAAAGAAGATTTGAGTGGAAAGCAACTTGGGGAAGGCTAGAGATCAAGATTCATATGGTAGGAATGGAATATCTTGGTCTCAACACATGAGTAGGTGGTTCTCTCTCAGAACATATGAGTTGGAATGGTGTATGTGTTCTGATGGCTCTCTCCTGAATGAAGAGGAGGTGGAGGGGTATATATAGCCTCCACACAAAATCCAACCGTTACACAGTTTTCCAATCTCGGTGGGACCGAATCAACAAACTCGGTCGGACCGAAAATGTAAACCTAGTGACCGTTAGAGATTTTCGGTGGGACTGACATGCAACTCGGTAGGACCGATATGGTTAGGGTTTGGGCATAACGTAATCTCGGTGAGACCGATTACACAAACTCGGTGAGACCGAATTTGGTAATTAGCTAACCAGAGAGTTGGTCAGGCAAACTCGGTGGGACCGATTTGCTCTTTCGGTGAGACCGAAAAGTTACAAAGGATGAATTTACATATCTTCGGTGAGAAAAGTTACGAAAGGGAAACAGAGAGTTTGCAATCCCATCTCGGTGAGACCGAGATCCCTATCGGTAGAACCGAATTGCTAGGGTTTGGCAGTGGCTTATGACAAGTGAAACTCGGTGGCGCCGGATAGGAAGAATCGGTAGGACCGAGTTTGGCTTAGGGTTTAGGTCATATGTGGATATGGGAAGTAGTTGAGGGTTTTGGAGCATATCACTAAGCACATGAAGCAAGAGGCTCATTAAGCAACACCTCATCCCTCCTTGATAGTATTGGCTTTTATGAGACTCAATGTGATCTTGGATCACTAAATATAAAATGAAGAGTCTTGAGCTTTTGAGCTTGAGCCAATCCTTTGTCCTTAGCATTTTGGGGTTCCACTTTCACATCCATGCCATGCCAATCATTGAGCATTTTGAGGGTTCCACTTTCACCATCCATGCCATGCCAATCATTGAGCTTTCCTGAAATAATCATCTTGGAATAGCATTAGCTCAATGAGCTACATGTTGTTATGAATTACCAAAACCACCTAGGGATAGTTGCACTTTCACATTGAGATAATGCTATTTCAAGATTAATATTTCAGGAAAGCTCAATGATTGGCATGGCATGGATGAGAAAAGTGGACCCCCTCAAAATGCTAAGGACAAAAGGATTGGCTCAAGCTCAAAGCTCAAGACTCTACATTTTCTATTTTAGTGATCCAAGATCACATTGAGTCTATAGGAAAAGCCAATACTATCAAGGAGGGATGAGGTGTTACTTAATGAGGCTCTTGCTCAAAATGCTTAGTGATATGCTCCAAAGCCCTCAACTACTTTCTCACATCCACATATGACCTAAACCAAAAGTCAAACTCGGCCCCACCGATTCTTTCTATCCGGCGCCACCGAGTTCAGATGTCATAGACACTGCCACAAACCCTAGGCAAATCGGTCTCACCGATAGAGATCTTGGTCTCACCGAGATGGGATTGTAATCTCTCTGTTTCCCTTCGTAACGTTTCTGTCCCACTGAGATGAGCGATCTATCCCCCGAGATTGCAATGTAAACTCTCTGTTTCCCTTTCATAACATTTCGGTCTCACCGAAATGAGCGAATTGGTCCCACCGAGTTTACCCGACCAACTCTCTGGTTAGCTTATTACCAAAATCGGTCTCAGCGATTTTTTGTAATCGGTCTCACCGAGATTAGATTATGCCCTAACCCTAATCATATGTGTCCTACCGAGTTGCATGTCAGTCCCACCGAGAATCCTAACGGTCACTAGATTTGCTGAATCGGTCCGACCGAGTTTATCAATTCGGTCCCACCGAGATTGGCAAGTTGTGTGTAATGGTTAGATATGTGTGGAGGTTATATATACCCCTCCACCTCCTCTTCATTCGTGGAGAGAGCCATCAGAATGAACCTACACTTCCAACTTACTTTTTCTGAGAGTGAACCACCTACACTTGTGTTGAGGCCAAGATATTCCATACCTACCATATGAATCTTGATCTCTAGCCTTCCCCAAGTTGCTTTCCACTCAAATCTTCTTTCCACCAAATCCATATCCTGTGAGAGAGAGTTGAGTGTTTGGGAGACTATCATTTGAAGCACAAGAGCAAGGAGTTCATCATCAACACACAATTTGTTACTTCTTGGAGAGTGGTGTCTCCTAGATTGGCTAGGTGTCACGTGGGAGCCTCCGACAAGATTGTAGAGTTGAACCAAGGAGTTTGTAAGGGCAAGGAGATCGCCTACTTCATGAAGATCTACCGCTAGTGAGGCAAGTCCTTCGTGGGCGACGGCCATGGTGGGATAGACAAGGTTGCTTCTTCGTGGACCCTTCGTGGGTGGAGCCCTCTGTGGAGTCGCACAGCCGTTACCCTTCGTGGGTTGAAGTCTCCATCAACGTGGATGTACGATAGCACCACCTATTGGAACCACGACAAAAACATCCGTGTCTCCTATTGCGTTTGAATCCTCCAAACCCTTCCCTTTACATTCTTGCAAGTTGCATGCTTTACTTTCCGCTGCTCATATACTCTTTGCATGCTTGCTTGAATTGTGCTAAGATTGCTTGACTTGTCCAAAGTTGCTAAAATCTGCCAAGAACTAAAATTGGGAAAAGGATAAGTTTTATTTGGTCAAGTAGTCAAATCACCCCCCCCCCTCTAGACATACTTTTGATCCTACAGGCGGCGAGACAGTGGACCAGCGGGGACGGGCGGAACGGTGGAGGGGGGTTGGATCCAGGGGCGCAAAGCCCGGATCTGACCGGAGGAGGGGCGGCGAGGCCGGTTTGTGGCTGGAGTCCGGCAAGGCAGCGGGTGCCGGCGACGGGCGGCGGAGATTCTGGCGATGGGCGCGGGGCGGGGCGCTGGCCTGGAGGGGTGGCGGAGCTCCCCGGTAGCGAGGTGGCGGCGCAGGGCGGCGGCGCACGGCGTGGAGGTGGCGCCGGCGACTCTGCGGCGGGGACGGGAGGAGCTGGGCGGCGCGGGGGCTCGGGCGAGCGGCGCGGCCGGACGGGCTCGCGCGGGCCCGTTCCGGGTCCGGCGGGCCGCGCGGCAGTGGAGAGGCTGGGTGGACACATGGCGGCTCCTGGTTGGATGGGGCGGCGGCTATGGACGCGTCCGGCACGGAGTGGACATGTCCGGCGGCGCGGGGAGGAGAGGGACTAGGGTTTGGACCCGAAATTTCGAAGGGGGGGCTTATTTATAGGTGGAGGGAGCTAGAAGAGTCCAAATGAGGTGCAGTTTTCGCCCACACGATCGTGATCCAACGACGAAGAGCATGGAGGGGGTTTAGATGGGCTAGTGGGCTATTGTGAAGGGGTGCTGAGCTGTAAAGAGAAAGGGTCCGGCGGTTAACGCAGTTAACCGTTTGGGTGTCAAACGACCTCCAAATGGAACGAAATTTGACAGGCGGTCTACCAGGGTTATACCAAGGACACTCAACAAATCTCGGCCCATTCTGAGAACGTTTTTCTCCCACTCACGAAACAAGATCTAAGAGGTGCAACGGGTGCATGTCAGAGTGTCAGATTTCGAAAAGGACAACGGAGAAAATGACTGAATGCAAGAGACGGACATGAATACAAATGATATGCACATGATGACATGACAAAGTGCAACATGCAAGAAAATGACATGGCAATGACGGCGAATAACTGGAAGACACCTACCTCATCGGTCTCGGGGCGTTACAACTCTCCTCCACTAACAAAAGATCTCGTCCCGAGATCTTAGGAACGAGACAGAAGAGAAAGAGCATGAGGTGAAAAAAGAATGCAAGAGAGGAGATGAACAAAGTCGAGAGCACCCGGGTAAAAAAGAGGAACGATGATTACAACGAGAATCAAAAGCTTGAGGAACAAGGTAGACTCTGAAACCACTCCGGTTAGAAGAAGATAGAAACGGAATAATAACGAAGGAATTTAGGCAGCACTCCGGCTGAACATGGAAGGGATTATAACATGAACTTGGCAAGATTGAATGATACTTGACGAGAGGGACAACACAACGCCTCCAGAAGAATTAGAAGAGTGGAATGAAAGGAATGGAGAAGAAAATGACATCTTCTACCATAATTGAGTTTGAAAAGCATCCTTATGAAGAAGGGTTGAACGAAGTTGTTGGAAAATCAAGAACAAAAGAATAAGCTTGTTGTGGGCTTATGGAAAACGTCTCAAATTATGAGGTGATAACCGACCACAACCGGAAATGTTTGAATAGATGAGAATAACAAAGAAATGCAAAACTCCGCTTCAAAAGAACACGGAGAATTAATTACACTTCGAGACGCAAGAGAAAATATACTTGCACTCCTCCAACAATAATCTTGGTGAACACTTGAAGAATGAATTAAATCCTGCTGAACCACCATGAAGACTCCGGTGAGAAAAGGATGATGAGATAGAATTGAAGGATGAAAATAATAAGATTAAAGCCTTGCGAAGATTTAGATGGAGCTTTGCGATGAGACAAGCGAGAAAAACTTCGAACTCTGGAAGAGAAAAGATGAATAACTTAGAACCGAGAGATTACTCATCATGAACAATCTCCGAAGCAAGGAATTATTTGGCCATGATGAAATGAGAATAAGAATTACGTTATGCTTATCCTCATCAAATTTACTTGATGAAAAATGGATTTGGCATGCAACTTATTCTTATTGAAAAGAATTGAAGAGAGATATAGTGCAACCTTGAGAAGGTCTACATGAACCACCGGTAGGATTGGAGAGAACGAATGAATTGATATGATAACAAAGGAGAAGGAATGTTGAACAAACCACCATAATAATTGAAATGAATGACAAAAAGAGAATGACTCTCCGGAAAGCATTACAGATGCATGAAGATACTTGAAGGAATTTAGATGCAAAAGCACGAAGAGATCGCGAACTGATTAAAGAATGCTTGAACGAAGCACCGATAGAAATATGGGAATGAACGAAGCTGAAATCTTGGAATGAAGAAATCTTCTAAAATGGAGGCCTCCAGATTATTGAAACAGAAAAACAACTCCTGAAATACTCCGGATGGGTAAGAAAAGAATTCTTGAAGATCGGAACAAAATAAGAGGATAGCAACAAGCTAGCACCACGAATCTCTGAGAGAACGGAAAAGATTTAGGGGAAAACTCTTCTTCGGTCTTCAAATTTTGAGAATGACGACGAGGAACAACACCAAAATTGTTGGGATTCTTCGGGAGAACGGAAAGTGAAGAGGTTGAGCCAACAATGAAAATAATTTGAAATCGATCTTGGACAAGCATCTGACTAATGAAATTCATACTTACGTCATGCTTCGAAAAGAATTTGAGAATAACTCCGGAAAATTAGAAGAGTTAGGTAAGATACTAGGAAAAGACCTGTGGGTTAGGGACCACTGAAAAGAAACACCGTTGGAAAGGATTGTTGAAGAGATGATGCACCGGAACAATTGAAAGACTCGAATGAGGTGACAACCTTGAATTAATTGAATGCAAACACGAATCTTCTCATATGTCTTCAGCACTCTGGAAGGATTAAATGGCGAGAGGTGAACAAGAAAGAGGAAATATTTGAGTAATGTGAAAGAATATGATCACGACCGAAAACTTTAATTGAACCCACCGGAAAGGAAAGCGAGACAAACAACGATGAACTTGACGAGAATTACACCGGTTGAGACCATTGAGAAAAGAATGAAGAGGCTCTGCATGAATGAAATTGATGCTCGAATAGAGGCTCTGACTCTGGGAATAAAAGGGGTGGGAGGGCGGGTAAAACAAAGGCAACTTGGAATGGGGAACCGACAAATAAGAGAAAACACCAGTTGAAATAAGTGAGGAAAGAATGCAAAGGCTTCGCACGAGTAGGATGGATACTCGATTATGGACTCCGGCTCCGAGAAGAAAAAGGGTGGGCGGGTGGGAAAAAAGAAAGACAACTTCATATGGGGGAGCAACATTTTTGAGAAAGCACTGAGGATTGACCTTGCAAAAGATGAAGAGAACCAAATCAGCTTGACGAGAAATGCATCGGATGAAAAGAGCTGGCATCGCAACGAATGAAAACAAATTGTGTGATCCTAAAAATAATTTGAAGGGGAAGAGGAGTATATCGAAACACCTATGACAAGATTCCTTACCAGAGCGACGAAAGGGGTTGAGGAGTAAAAACAATTCCTACTCTCCGATATAACTAGACTCCGAAAAAATTTCTTCTAGAATCGACAAAGACCAAACTATACGATCAAACAAGGGGGATCCTATGGTCGGTCGAGGCTCTGATACCAAGCAGCCTGTCATGCCCAATATGCGACACTATCCTAAAGGGACTCGAAGGTCCCACCAAGGATAGAACTGCATATTGACACGCTTTTGCAAGGTGGATATCATTACATCGTACCATTACATAAAATATGGGGATACATACAAGGCATACAAATGCCGCAAGAATACATGAACATCATATATGAGAACAACATCCAACTATGGATGAATCACAAACAAAAGCTCTAACGACATCCACCCTGCTATCCCAGGCTGCCGACCAGGAACCTAACCCAAGATCGAAGAAGAAGAAGAAGAAGAAGAAGAAGAAGAAGAAGAAGAAGAAGAAGAAGAAGAAGAAGAAGAAGAACTCCAAGTCAAGCAAACATCGCTCTCACGTCATGATCATCGCATTACTGTACCTGCAACTGTTGGTGTAGTAATCTGTGAGCCACAAGGACTAAGAAATCCCATTACCATGGGTATCAAGACTAGCAAAGCTTAATGGGTGAGGAAGGGGTAAACTGGTGAGGTTGCAGCAGCGGCTAAGCAAAGTATGGTGGCTAACTTGCGAATACCAGAATAAGAAGAGAAACTACACAAACGGTCGCCAACTAGTAATGATCAAGAAGTGATCCTGAACTACTTACGTTCAAACATAATCCAACCGTGTTCTCTTCTCGAACGCACCCGAAAAGAGACAGTCACGGTTACACACGTGGTTGGTGTATTTTAAAAGAGTTTACTTCAAGTCATCTACAACCGGATATTAACAAATTCCCATCTGCCACATAACCGCGGGCATGGCTCTCGAAAGTTTAAACCCTGCAGGGGTGTCCCAACTTAGCCCATGACAAGCTCACGATCCGCGGAGACAATCCTCCATCGTGGGACCCTCCGATCAGACTCGGAATCCCGGTGCACAAGACATTTCGACAATGGTAAAACAAGTTCAGCAAGACCTCCCGATGCACCAACCTAGCCTGATAGGAGTTGCACGTATCTCGTTCTCAGGGTACACCAGATGGGCAAGACGTCAGGTTGGCTGAGACCCTAGTTGCCCAGGGGGCACCGAACATCACCCAGTTTGGACCAACACTCATGCGGAGCATTGTCTCGGGGGTTGATTAAGAGTCATCGGGTGCTAGCTGGTCCTTATGCAAGTTTTAGTTGTTATTAGGCAAATGGTAAAACCAATGTTGGGTCTTGTTGGAAAAAATTTATTCAAAGCAAACTGTCAAGAGGGCCCCATACCCCTCACCGTGTTAGGGATGCAAAATCAAGGAACATAACACCGGTATGACAGAAACTAGGGCGGCAAGAGTGGAACAAAACCAAGAACAAAAGGCCGAGCCTTCCACCCTTTACCAAGTATATATGTGCATTAATTAAATAAGAGATATTGTGATATCCCATGATATCCATGTCCCAACATGGAACAACCTGCAACGGCACGTGCAACTAGCAATGTTATAAGAGGGGCTGAGCAAAGCGGTAACATAGCCAAACAACAGTTTTCTAGGAAGGGTAAAAAAGGGTAGAGGCTATCAAGGCAATTTGGGAGGCTTGATAAACAAGTGGTAGGTAGCGCGACATAACAATAGCATCAAGAGAACTAGCATAGCAAAGATAGTAGTGAGATCCAAGGTGACGGTCATCTTGCCTGAAATCCTGCTAGGAAGAAGAACGAGTCCATGAAGAAGACGATCCCACGTAGTCAAACGAATCCTCACAATCGCAATGAAACAGGAACTATCAGGAAGAAGCACAACTGGAAAGAAGCAAACAACATGGTAAACACACAAGCATGAACAAGACATGATTCTCAACCAAGTATGATGCATGACAAGGATACATGATGCTACTCATGGCAAGAGATGATGCATAGAAGAACAACACATCAAAGCAAGTTTAAATGAGGCCAGAAACAACATATAACAATTCCGGTAAGTCCCTATATGCAAATTTCGAAATTGGTCCAGATCTGAACAAAACATTATGTTAAAGTTGTTAATAATCAAGTTAAACTGCACAAGATGATCTACACGGTTTTCTAATCAAGTTACATATAAAGTTCGTTTAATTCGGAGCTACGACCTAGAATATATGAGCAAAACAAGTTAAACATGGCATTGATGCAAATGCAAGCAAAACAACATCACAAACACTCCAAAACACGGATGCAACAAGGTAACATGAAACTACATGCAAAATCAAGAAGTTTCATATAGAGCATGCTCAAAACGGAGCAACGGTTCAACACATACAGTCAATACAAGTTTCAAACTCAATCTGCCCAAAACAGCAACTAATCACTTTGCAATCAAGGAAACAACATGCTACAGGAATCATATGGTCACGAACTTGATATGCACTTCAAGTACATATAGCATACTTCAAATACCATTAAGGTTCAGGTTTATAAGCATCAAGATTAAACCAATATGATCAATGCAAGAAGCAACTTAATATCACAGATTATGACTTAGTGAAAAACAAGGCATACATGAGCAGAAATAACATGTTGACATGTTGGAGGCATGAAACAAAGATGATATAGGGCAAGATCATGGCAAACAAAATCATGGCATTAAAGTACAGGTTAAACATGGAAAATCATGATTACTAAGCATCTCCATATGAGCCCTAGATCAATGGCAATCAACAAGACAAGATGCAACATGACAAAAGCTGATTCTCAGACTTACAGGAAATCTGGGAATATAAAACAATATCATTATGATGCTGACTTTGGAGGTACATAACAGCAAGCATAGAAACTTTAATAAACATGAAAAATACATGGGCATGTGGTATACATGATATACTTGAACTTAGTCCATGGGCACAACTTCATATGATGCATGGAGTAATAACTATGATACTTGAAAAATGGAACTTACTATTGACAGATTGACAGATTTAGCATGATGGCAACTTGAGAGCAAGAAAGAGACAAACTACAGCAAGTTTTATGGCAACCAAGGGAATGGCATCAAAGTACAAATAACAAGGAGCAAATAACCACAAGGCATCATATACATATGACTCATGGACTAGTGGGAACCATCAAGACAAGTTTGAATGTAGTAACAGTTTTAGCAAGTGTAAAATAGCAACATCAACATAGCATGTTTGCAAGCTTGGAACATGGGTCATATGAAGTCCAAAATTATCAAACTTAGCATGTGGACAAATTAATCATAGTATACTTCAAATCATATAATTGGAGCATCTCCAAAATAGGCATAGATTAATCAATAACAAGCTCACAACATGGCATCATGAAGTTAACAGAAAACTGGAACATCATTTAGGCAAGTTCATGGCAATGAAAACATATGCTAAAGGACATGTATGAGACAACAAAAGGCCTGGCATGATAGAGTAAAGCATGGACATCAAAACACGTCAACTAGGCATCTCTAGATTATGCATGGAATATATGGTAGCATCAAATTAACATGGCCACACAATGTAACAGTTACACACTTAGCAAAAATCACTGTCTCAGAAATCGGCAACATTAAGTAGCACACTTAACAAGCTTGTGCTAGTCACCACAAGGCACATAAAAATACATGGATGGCACCACTGTAAAGAAGTCATGAAGATGCTCCTAAAACATGTAGACATGATGCTCAAAAGATAAACACACAAAATACTATGAAAAAGAAAAATCAGCAAGTTATGTCAATCTTCAGCAGTTTATATCATTTAGCACTTTTGCAACGATGATTAAGGCATCAAGATTAACATTAACATGCATGCAAACTACACCACCATCTATAGGACTCAGAGAGGAACACCTGCATATGAAGAACATATCAATCGGACAAACATGCACATAGTTATCAACCACACAAGATGCACATATGACATGATTTTCTAGGACTTAGCCAAGATCATAGGCAACAAAATAGTGGGTGCCACATAACTAGACAACGCACAGGGCAGGGAATAGTGGGCAGCTCACCATTGGGCTCGGCCCAGGACGGCGGAGACAGCGGAGCGGGCCGGCAGATCTGGGCACTGTTGGGCCTCTAGCGCGCGATCGAGGCCGGCCCAGGTCGCGGTCAACACCGGGGAGGCGGCCCATGGGTCGATGTCGGGGTCGAGCAGGACCCCGACGGCGACGGCGACGGCGGCGGACCCCGGCGATGGCGGGCGGCGGCGAGACAGGGGACCGGCAGGGACGGGAGGAATGGCGCAGGGAGGGTCGGATCCGGGGGCACCAAGCCCGGATCTGACCGGAGCAGGGGCGGCGGGGCCGGCCTGTGGCTGGAGTCCGGCGAGGCAGCGGGTGCCGGCGACGGGCGTGGGGCGGGGCGCTGGCCTAGAAGGGTGGCGGAGCTCCCCGGCGGCGAGGTGGCGGCGTAGGGCGGCGGTGCACGACGTGGAGGTGGCGCCGGCGACGGGGACGGGAGGAGCTGGGCAGCACGGGGGCTCGGGCAAGCGGCGCGGCCGGATGGGCTCGCGCAGGCCCGATCCTGGTCCGGCGGGCTATGCGGCGGTGGAGAGGCTGGGTGGACACATGGCGACTCCTGGTTGGACGGGGCGGCAGCTGTGGACGCGTCCGGCATGGAGTGGACATGTCCAGCAGCGCGGGGAGGAGAGGGACTAGGGTTTGGACCCAAAATTTCAGAGGGGAGGCTTATTTATAGGTGGAGGGAGCTAGGAGAGTCCAAATGAGGTGCGGTTTTCGCCCACATGATCGTGATCCAACAACGGAGAGCATGGAGGGGGTTTAGATGGGCTAGTGGGCTATTGTGAAGGGGTGCTGGGCTGCAAAGAGAAAGGGTCCGGCGGTTAACGTGGTTAACCGTTGGGGTGTCAAACGACCTCCAAATGGAATGAAATTTGACAGGTGGTCTACCGGTGATATACCAAGGCCACTTGATAAATCTTGTCCCATTCCGAGAACGTTTTTCTCCCACTCACGAAACAAGATCTGAGAGGTGCAACAGGTGCATGTGAGAGTGTTGGATTCTGAAACGGACAACAGAGAAAGTGACCGGCTACAAGAGACGGACATGAATGCAAATGAGATGCACATGATGACATGACAAAGTGCAACATGCAAGAAAATGACATGGCAATGACGGCGAATAACTGGAAGACACCTGGCGCATCGGTCTCGGGGTGTTACATAGCTGTAGCGAGCCCATGGAGAGGCGCGGCAATAACCTTTACCGCTGACAACGAACCAAGGGCCCGCTCAGTCCGAGCACCCTCCGCTTTAGTACTAAACCCCATTGTGGACGGCTTTCGACTTACCAAAGTGCTCATGAACGGCGGCAGTGGGCTAAACCTCATTTATGAGGACACGCTCGACAAAATGCAGATCGATAGAACACACATCGAGCAAAGCAATACCACCTTTCGAGGCATCATCCCCAATCGAGAAGCATGATGTTCGGGGAGAATCAAACTTGATGTAGTATTCGACACGCCTGAAATTACAGGTCAGAGGAGTTCCTCTTTCATGTTGTTCCCTTCAATAGCGGATATCACGCCCTTCTAGGGCGGGGCGCTTTCTCACACTTCCAAGCAATACCCCATTACGGGTACATGAAGCTTAAAATGCTAGGGGCCAATGGAATAATCACAGTTATGAGTGATCCAGATAAGGCACTCCGTGCCGAAAACAAAACCACATCCTTGGCTCTCGAGTCACTATCCGAAGCCTTTGCGGCCGAAGAAATAACCACCCTACGATCCACGGTGGACAAGGATGATGTAATACTTGACAAGAGACCTAAATCCACCTCTTTCAAGGCAGCAGATGAAATAGTTAAATTTCAAGTGCACCCGATGGATCCTAATAAAACAGTGTCCATCGGAGCATAGCTGGATCCGACAGTTGACGCCGCTTTACGCGCGTTCCTACATGAAAATTGGGATATCTTCGCCTGGAACCCTTCAGACATGCCTGGGATCCCACACAGACTGGCCGAACACAACCTCAACATAATCAAAGGGTTCGAACCAGTCAAGTAAACGCTGTGGCAATTTTTCGAACCCAAACATCGGCTATGGGGGAGGAGCTAGCCAAATTACTTGAGACCGGGTTCATCAGAAAAATCAAACACCCGAATTGGCTAGCCAACTTGGTCATGGTGCCGAAGAAGGATAAATCTT
The DNA here is from genome assembly GCF_003073215.2 of Triticum urartu. Taxonomy (NCBI): domain Eukaryota; kingdom Viridiplantae; phylum Streptophyta; class Magnoliopsida; order Poales; family Poaceae; genus Triticum; species Triticum urartu. The sequence goes on along the minus strand of NC_053027.1, from coordinate 199,634,694 downwards.
GGCGCCTTTGTGTCGATTTCAAAGACCTCAATAAGGCTTGCCGCAAAGACCCTTTCCCGTTGCCCCGCATTGACCAGATCATTGACGCAACTGCGGGACACGACTCACTGTGTTTCCTTGATGCTTACTTTGGATACCATCAAATTAAAATGAAGGAGTCCGACCAGGCCACGACGGCATTCATCACCCCGTACGGGCCTTTCTATTTCAACACTATGCCTTTTGGGCTTAAAAACGCTGGTGCCACTTACCAACGCATGATTCAAACGTGCTTGGAAAAACAAATCGGCAAGACAGTTGAAGCATATGTGGACGAGTAGTCATCAAGACTAAACACGTTGAATCATTGGTGGATGATATCCGCCTCACATTTGACAACCTCCGAACATACGACATACGGCTCAATCCGAAAAAATGTGTCTTCGGTGTTCAGCCGGAAAGCTGCTAGGGTTCATTGTCTCCCGTAGAGGAATTGAAGCAAACCCAGCTAAAATCTGAGCCTTGTCGCAATTGGCTACACCAACAGACTTAAAGCAGGTCCAAAAGCTAGCAGGGTGCATGGCGGCTTTGAGCATTGTCGGTGTCAAAACCGGCGGATCTCGGGTAGGGGGTCCCGAACTGTGCGTCTAGGCCGGTTGGTAACAGGAAACAAGGGACACAATGTTTTACCCAGGTTTGGGCCCTCTCGATGGAGGTAAAACCCTACGTCCTGCTTGATTAATATTGATGATATGGGTAGTACAAGAGTAGATCTACCACGAGATCAAGGAGGCTAAACCCTAATAGCTAGCCTATGGTATGATTGTTGTATGATGAAGTTGTTCTACGGACTAAACCCCTCCGGTTTATATAGACACCGGAGAGGGTTAGGGTTACACCAAGTCGGTTACAATGGTAGGAGATCTTGAATATCCGCATCGCCAAGCTTGCCTTCCACGCCAAGGAAAGTCCCATCCGGACACGGGATAGAGTCTTCAATCTTGTATCTTCATAGTCCTGGGGTTTGGCTGAAGGTATAGTCAGGCTACCCGGACACCCCCTAATCCAGGACTCCCTCAGTAGCCCCCGAACCAGGCTTCAATAACGACGAGTCCGGCGCGCAGATTGTCTTCGGCATTGCAAGGCGGGTTCTCCTCCAAATTCCGTGTACCTGCTGAATAATGTCCGATTTTCGTAATGTAGCGCACCTTGGCTCCCACGCCCAATAATGGCCGTCTTCCACGTGTCAAACGAATGTGAAAAGTTGGGGTGTTTTTACATTCACACCCCTAGCCGCATAAACGAGCCACCTATTTAATGGGATGGGGATTCAGATCCAAACCACACCTTCTCCTCTCCGCGAGTAATCATCAGAGCGCCTCCAGCAAAGGTTCATTCCAACATGGCCAGCCGTCACAGCTCCTCCTCTCGCCCTTCCAGTCCTAAACCTGGAGACTGGGAGAGGTGCTCCATCCCGCACAGCGAGCTAGTGTCGCATCAGGACAAGGGATTTCTCCCTCAGGCCTATATGGTCCCGGTCCGAGCCGGACTCGCCACCTATAATGGCGGAGAGCAAGCGGAGAGCACCCCCTGTCCCTCCAAAGGAGAGCAGGTGTGCCTCGTCCCTTATCTAGTAAGAGGACTTGTATTTCCAATCCATCCATTTCTCCGTGGGCTTCTGGAGTTCTATGGCCTCCAGCTGCACGATCTCACGCCCGCCTCTATATTGCATATCGCGGGCTTCGTCGCTCTTTGCGAGCTATTCTTGGGTGTTGAGGCTCATTTCGCGCTGTGGAAGAGATTATTCTGTCTGGTGCCCCGCTCTCAAGAGGGGTCTATATATCAAGTGGGCGGAGCCGAAGTGTGGCGTATCGCCGGGACCGGATATCTATCCGGAACCCCAAAGAAGGCGTCTGAGGACTGGCCTTCGGAATGGTTTTATATAGATGATGTCCTGCTACCGGACCCTATCCGGGTCGGTCTCCCCGAATTCAATAGTGCTCCCTTAAAGAAACGCCTAAGCTGGCGTCCGCGGAGCTCTCAGAGAGAAAGCGATAGGGACGTCCTTCACCTGATGGGCCAGATAAGACTATTGGCTCATTCTGGACTAACCATGATTGGAGTCATGGCCGCATGCATTATGCGGGGGGTGCAGCCGCTTCAATATAGAGGCCACCCCATGTGGGATTTTAACGGGGAGGATGACGCCACCCGTTACGGTCGTAAGGGGCTAGCCTCAGCTGCCGCTCTAGTAAAGATCTTATCCTCTTTGTACAAGGGAGAAGAGGAGGAATTCCTCCGCGTCAACCCGCAGGGCGGATTTAGTATGTACAACCCCCCGAGTTGGGTAAGTGAACAATTGTGCCTGCCCATCCGCTTTATATTCCCATGATTAAATATGTAGTCCAACGATTTCAACGCAGGAACTGCGTCAGGAAGTAAAGGATATAAACAGCCGTCCCCCACAACCCGAGGATCCAGAACGGTCCCTCGATCCGGACTCCGAAGAGGATCCAGATATATCGGTGGAGTTGATTGACGGGGTGTTTCATCAGTTAAGCAAGGACAATACCTTGGTGGCCATTACGGCTGATTACCCAGGGTTAATCCCGGCCTCCCAGGTAACAGAGAGCGGAGTCTCATCCCTTTGAGAAGGAATCCATTCTCACTCATTTCAGTTTTCCTGACCGTGTTTTGCAGGGGAGGTTTCCAAGGCGGGAGGCCGAACCTGCAGCGACTAGCCAACGAGGGGCCGCAGGGCCCCGTGGGGCAAAAAGGAATGTAGTCCGGACTCGGACGCCGGCGCAAAGGTATAGCGCATCCTCTTTTTACCTAGTGTTATTTCTTCAGGGCATATTAATGTCCGTGCTATCTTCAGGACGAAGAGACCTCGCCGGACTACATCCGGAGAGGTTGCCAACCGCGCCTCCACCAGCCAGGCTCCAACGCCTGGCCCGGAAGCGGGAGCGAACACGAGGCGCGCACCGGACGCTCCTCCGACAGAGGATGCGGACAGGCTGTCTGCCACCAATTCCGAGGTGGAGAGTGCCATGAACCACAGGCGTCGCCGGACAGTTCTTCGCGACGCTTGTTTCTCCCGAGAGGCATTAGATGCCTTCAATTCGGGAGATGCGTACCTCCGTGCCGCTCAAAATGGTTTAACCAGAGCCACGGAGCAATATGTAAAAGACATACGGGTAAGAAAATTTTGGTAAATATATATGTATATACCAGTAGCCCCCGAGACTTGAAACAGTTAGAGTAACTGGTTTAAGGATCATTTGTTATGCAGGTTCTTACAGAGAAGAATACCGTATTGTCCCAGGAGCTGAAAGAGTGCAAAGCCCAACTGGAGGCCGCACTAGCCGCGGCAGGGGAGCCTAAAGAGACCCCCTCTGGTAAGATACACTTCGAAAGATTAATATCTTGCGAAGTGCGGCGTGGGTATGAATCTACCAAATCATATTGCAGATGGCGCCGGACTGGATCCGGAGAGGCAACAACTCTTACGCCGGCTAAAGGCCGGTGAGAGTATGTTGACAAGGGTGAGGCGTGAGAAGAATGAGCTTCAGGATGTCAACACCAAGCTGGACATTGAACTTAAAGATGTTCGTGGCCAGCTGTCGGACTCTACTAAGGAGAATCAGCGGCTTCGACGCGGCATATTTAGTAAGTGCTTAAGCGAATCTTTGAAAGAAAAGAGTTCGGCGAGGAAGTCGACTAACAGAGTAATGTCTGTAGGTATGCTAACGGGTCGTCCTGCAGAGGAGATGCCCGGTTCTATGGGTGACCTTCTTCCCGAGCTCTCGCAACTGCACGAGCGAGTTCGGCAGGTGATGCGAGGCGTTGCCCAAGCCTTATGGCCTTCCCACTCCATGCCCGAGGGCCTTGGAGAGCTTTTGGAGAAGCTTAAGGGAGCTCGGCGGCGCTTCCGGTTGTGGAAGATATCGGCCTGCCGACAAGGCGCTAGGGAGGCCTGGGCCATGGTGAAGACGCGGTACACGAAGTCTGACCCAAACCACATGGCCGAGGTCGGACCTGTGGGGCCTGACGAGAAGGAGATCCCTGTCAGTTTAGTGTACGGCCAAGTAGAATTGGCCGCAAAGTATTCCCAGCAGGACTGTAAGTTAGACAGCCTGTTAGATGGTATTGAAGAGGAATACAATCAGTCAGAGTGACTATATAATTTTTAATTGACATGTGTAATGCCTTCTAGCCGGATTGTAGATCATTTGTCGTTGCCGACCTTTTTGCTTCAACCTCAGGACCTGACGGTCCGGAGTGTGTCCGAATACCCTACCGGTTATGTAAGAACCGGGGTATGCATGGAGACCAGGCGTAGGGGTCATTAGTGCTTTATCAGACAAGTGCCCAACTAGTTATGTTATATTACATGGTTAGTAAGAAACATCTTCCAGAGAGAATAGTTCCGTTAGGGGTTCCTTTCTCTGGGAGGCATGCCCTAACGTGCATGTCCGGACTGCAAACACAGGAAAATCATCTGGGGGCATATACATAAATAAGAAAAAAGGTCATCTTTTAGTTCACCGACCGAATATTCCCTTAAGAACGCTAGCTTTCGGCTTCACCCAGTCTGAGGTACACATCCGGCTAATCTGGCAGTAACAATCGCAGAGGTGCTCCCTTTACCACCTAGCCGAACAATCGGGGATGTAGGGGTAAGCACAGGAGCCAGGCAACCCAGCTTGGCCAAAACTTAAGTCATATCGATGCATATAATGGTGAAGAAAAGGTACATGCGGAAGTTTGACACATGTGGTGGGCGTGAAGCCCGTATAAATAAGCTTCTGTTAAAGAAGCCCCCAGGTTTAATGAGCGCGAGTAGCACATCACTTGAGGAGCCTTTAAGGGCTATAAAAGAGAAGAGGGGAAGGAGAGAAATGTAAGACAGAAAATGTAAAAAATGGACAGAGGAAGGAGACAAACACAGAGTCCAGCGCTAGGCATAGAATCTTTGGAGACGGGCTGCGTTCCATGGGTTCGGCTCGAGTCGGTTATCCGACGCATCTCGCAGGCGGTATGCTCCACCAGTCAGGACTTGGTCGATTATGAAGGGACCTTCCCACTTGGGCTTCAGCTTGTCCTTTTTCTTGTCCGGCAGGCGTAGAACTAATTCGCCAACGTTGTAGCTTTTGGCCCGCACTTCTCTGCTTTGATATCTTCGAGCCTGCTGTTGATAGAATGCGGAACGGGCTTTTGCCACGTTGCGCTCCTCCTCTAAGGCGTCCAAACTGTCCTGCTGATCGAGCTCGGCCTCCCTTTCTTCGTACATGCGCACTCGAGGTGAGTCATGAATTATGTCGCAGGGCAAGACTGCCTCTGCGCCGTACACCATAAAAAATGGTGTGCATCCGGTGGTGCGGTTTGGCGTGGTCCGCAGCCCCGAGAGTATGGAGTCGAGCTCCTCTACCCAGTGCGTGTTAGATTCCTTGAGGGACCGCACTAATCTAGGTTTGATGCCGCTCATGATGAGACCATTTGCACGTTCGACCTGACCGTTAGTTTGTGGGTGATAGACGGAAGCATAATCGAGCTTGATGCCCATGTTTTTGCACCAGAGTTTTACCTCATCGGCCGTAAAGTTCGTGCCGTTATCGGTGATGATGTTGTGGGGGACGCCATAACGGTGTACGACCCCGGATATAAAGTCTATCACAGGTCCGGATTGGGCCGTCTTAACAGGCTTGGCTTCTATCCATTTGGTGAACTTATCCACCATGACCAGTAAGTATTTTTTCTTGTGGGTTCCGCCTTTAAGGGGTCCCACCATGTCAAGCCCCCAGACCGCGAAAGGCCAAGTGATGGGGATAGTTTGGAGGGCGGTGGGTGGCATATGGCTTTGGTTTGCAAAAAGCTGGCAACCGACGCATTTATGGACCAAGTCCTGAGCGTCCGCCCGGGCCGTCGGCCAATAAAAGCCTGTACGGAAAGCCTTGCTTACAAGGGACCGGGCTGCGGCGTGATGGCCACCGAGTCCGGCATGAATTTCAGCCAGCAGGTTCCACCCTTCCTCTTCGGAGATGCACCTTTAAAGGACTCCGGTAGTGCTTTTCTTGTAAAGTTCTCCCTCATGGACTTTATAGGCTTTAGATCGCCGCACTATACAGCGTGCCTCGTTTTGGTCCTCTGGGAGTTCCTGCCTAGTAAGGTAGGCTAGGAATGGTTCTATCCATGGGGCGATAACATCCATTAGTACGTGGGCTGAGGTTGTTATTTCATTGGCAGAGCCTCCGATTATGTCAGATTGTTCGGCGTCGGACAGTGCGGTTGGGTCCGGACTAATATTGCCATGTTCCCCTTCCCGTACTATGGATGGCTTGAACAGCCTTTCCAGGAAGATGTTGGGGGGACCGCATCGCGTTTTGCGCCGATGCGTGCCAGGACGTCTGCCGCCTGATTGTTTTCTTGGGCTATATGGTGAAATTCGAGCCCTTCAAACCGAGCTGACATTTTGAGGACGGCGTTGCGGTAAGCTGCCATTTTTGGATCCTTGGCATCGAAGTCTCCATTTATTTGGGATATCGCGAGGTTCGAATCCCCGCACACCTCTAGGCGTTGAATGCCCATGGATACTGCCATCCGGAGACCATGTAAAAGGGCCTCATATTCGGCTGCATTGTTGGAGTCCATGTACATAATCTGGAGTACATATTGAACTATATCTCCTATGGGGGACGTCAGAACGACGCCGGCCCCTAGTCCGGCCAACATTTTGGAACCGTCGAAGTGCATGATCCAGTTTGAATATGTGTCGTACTCTTTAGGGAGTTCGGCCTCTGTCCATTCTGCAACGAAGTCGGCCAAAACTTGCGACTTGATAGCTCGCCGTGGCCTATAAGTTATGTCGAACGGGAGGAGCTCGATGGCCCATTTTGCAATCCGGCTCGTTGCGTCACGGTTGTTTATAATATCATTGAGTGGTACTTCTGATGCTACTGTGATTGAACACTCTTGAAAGTAGTGTCGTAGCTTCCGGGATGCCATGAATACCGCATATGCAATCTTTTGATAATGTGGGTACCATGATTTGCATGGGGTGAGGACAGTGGACACATAGTAAACCGGCTTTTGAAGGGGGAATTTGTGTCCGTCCGTTTCCCGCTCGACAACGAGTACTGCGCTGACAACTTGATGGGTTGCTGCAATGTACAATAGCATTGGTTCGCCGATGTTTGGCGCGGCCAGGACGGGGTTTGTTGCCAATATGGCTTTTATTTCCTCGAGTCCGGCCGTGGCGGCGTCCGTCCACTCGAAGTGTTCGGTGCGCCGAAGGAGGCGATAGAGGGGTAGCGCCTTTTCTCCCAACCGGGAGATAAAGCGGCTTAGAGCCGCCATGCATCCGGTTAATTTTTGTATTTGTTTGAGGTCCTTTGGGATACCCAATTGTGACAAAGCTCGGATCTTGGCTGGATTTGCTTCGATTCCCCTACCGGATACAATGAAGCCCAAGAGCTTTCCGGCTGGAACGCCGAAAACGCATTTTTCCAGATTTAGCTTGATGTCATATGCTCGGAGGTTGTCAAATGTAAGCCTCAAGTCGTCTACTAGAGATTCGACATGTCTTGTTTTTACGACCACATCATCCACGTATGCCTCTACTGTTTTACCGATCTAGTTTGCCAGACATGTCTGAATCATGCGCTGATATGTTGCACCGGCGTTTTTGAGCCCGAAAGGCATTGTGTTGAAGCAGAATGGGCTGTATGGGGTGATGAATGTCGTTGCGGCTTGGTCTGACTCGGCCATCTTGATTTGATGGTAACCGGAGTATGCGTCGAGGAAGCACAATGAATCGTGTCCTATAGTGGCGTCGATAATTTGATCGATGAGGGGGAGGGGGAAGGGATCCTTTGGGCAGGCCTTGTTGAGGTCTTTGAAGTCAACGCACAGGCGCCAGGATTTGTCCTTCTTTGGTACCATCACCAAGTTTGCTAGCCAGTCCGGATGTTTTATATCTCTGATGAATCCGGCCTCCAATAGTTTGGCTAGCTCCTCTCCCATTGCCTATCTCTTGGGTTCAGAGAAACGCCGAAGGGCTTGTTTGACAGGTTTGAATCCTTTTAGGATATTTAAGCTGTGTTCAGCCAGCCTGCGTGGGATTCCTGGCATGTCCGAAGGGTGCCATGCAAAAATGTCCCAGTTCTCCCGTAGGAGTTCTCGCAGTGTGGCGTCTACATCGGGGTTTAATTGTGCCCCGATGGAAGCTGTTTTATTAGGATCCGTTGGATGGACCTGGAATTTGACTATTTCATCCGCTGGTTTAAAGGAGGTGGACTTGGATATTTTGTCGAGTATCACATCGTCCCTGTTTACCGTGGAGCGCAGCGTAGTCAGTTCCTCAGCCGCTAGGGCTTCGGACAGTGCCTCAAGGGCCAGTGCGGCTGTCTTGTTTTCGGCGTGGAGTGCTATGTCCGGATCACTAGCGAGAGTGATGATTCCGTTCGGCCCGGGCATCTTGAGCTCCATGTACCCGTAATGGGGTATTGCTTGGAAGATTGTAAACGCTTCCCGCCCCAGCAGAGCGTGGTATTCGCTGCTGAACGGGGCCACTTGGAATGTGACCTCTTCGGACCTATAATTATCCGGCGTGCCGAACACCACATCTAGTGTGATTTTTCCTGTACAGCGTGCTTCCCGACTGGGGATTATTCCTCTGAAGGTTGTGCTGCTTCGCTCAATGCGGTTCCAGTCTATTTCCATTTTTTGAAGGGTTTCCTCGTAAATGAAGTTCAATCCGCTGCCTCCATCCATGAGTACCTTGGTGAGGCGAAAGCCATCCACTATAGGACTGAGTACCAATGCGGCTGGTGCTCGAGCTGTTCGGAATTTAGGTTCGTCGCTGGCATTAAAGGTAATAGCCGTGTCACTCCATGGGTTTATTGTTGCTACTTGATAGACTTCGGCGAAGCTGCGGAGTGTTCTTTTTCGCATTTTATTTGATGCAAAAGTCTCGAAGACTGTTAAGACTGTACTGGAGTCCCTGAGGTGGCTTTCTGTGGCCTCCGGAATTAGGAGATCTTCGCCCCTTTTGGCCACCTGCCGGAGTATCCAACATGCTCTAAGGCTATGAGTTGGTGTGGCGTCCTCTGTACTATGAATTTTACAGGGTCCATTAAGCCATCCCTCCAGTACGGTTCCATGCCCTGTAGAGGGTTTTGGTTTTTTGGTTTTTAACCCGGGTGTCTGATGATGATGCACCCTTTTATTTCGGACGAGGTTTCTATTCAGGGCCGGATTGTCCCAAAATTTAGTTTCGGTTTTCCGGGCGCTTTCCATCGCACAGTACTTTTGTACTATGGACGCCAAGTCAGCAAAGCGTGCAAGATCACAACGACCTGTGGCGTTGAGGATTCCCTTGTCCGTGCAATTATTGCAGAAGATTGAGATTGCGTTTTCCTCGCGGCAGTCCTTTATCATGTTCATAACCAGGAGGAACCTTGCCCAGTAATGATGTACTGTTTCTTCGGGCTTTTGCCTGATTTGGGATAGATCGCTTATGTTCGGGCGGGTGGGTGGAATTAAATCCGGAACTTCACCCAATCTAAGACTCAGAGGCCAAGGAGTTTCCGAACTCTGAGGTTCGGTTTCTTGGATGTTGTCCAGTGAATCTAGCCCTTTGCCTGATTCTAAGTTCAGGTCTTGAGTTACATCCTCCCCTCCGCAGGTATCCGGCTTGGAGGGATTTGGAATCCGGACGTAGTTAGTCCTTAAGATAGATGAAGAGTCGCCGCACTATGCCTCTACTACGGCAACGTGATGGGTGACTTGGGGAGAATTAATTTCTCTTAGATCGGGTTTAAGCCCAACCTGGTCATAATCCGTAGTGACCCCCAAGGCGGCGATGCGATCCAAGAGCTCGTTTACGGAAGAGAGCTCCATTGGATCTAACTGCTTGATGAGTTCTGAGCTGACGTGAAGATTGCTTTTGATGACCCGAGAGGTCACCGTCGGCGTAACGGCCGAACAGGCGGTCATGAGAAAACCGCCTAGCCGGAGAGTTTGGCCGACAGCCAAGGCTCCCTTAGTAACGGCGCCGTCTTTAAATACAGGAAGAGGCATCCTTCCTGATTGCGACGACACAGAGGAACTCTCAATGAAAGCACCAATGTCAGTGTCAAAACCGGCGGATCTCGGGTAGGGGGTCCCGAACTGTGCGTCTAGGCCGGATGGTAACAGGAGACAAGGGACACAATGTTTTACCCAGGTTCGGGCCCTCTCGATGGAGGTAAAACCCTACGTCCTGCATGATTAATATTGATGATATGGGTAGTACAAGAGTAGATCTACCACGAGATCAAGGAGGCTAAACCCTAATAGCTAGCCTATGGTATGATTGTTGTATAATGAAGTTGTTCTACGGACTAAACCCCTCCAGTTTATATAGACACCGGAGAGGGTTAGGGTTACACCAAGTCGGTTACAATGGTAGGAGATCTTGAATATCCGCATCACCAAGCTTGCCTTCCACGCTAAGGAAAGTCCCATCCGGACACGGGACGGAGTCTTCAATCTTGTATCTTCATAGTCCTGGAGTTCGGCTGAAGGTATAGTCCGGGTACCCGGACACCCCCTAATCTAGGACTCCCTCAAGCATCTTCATCTCTAGATTAGGGGAAAAAGCATTACCACTTTATAGACTGCTTAGACGCACCAATAGCTTCGAATGGACGAAAGCGGCCACAGTCAGATTGGAAGAAATAAAAACCTTATTAGCAGGCAACCCTATCCTAGCCGACCCAAGTGTTGGCGAGCCTATGTTGCTTTGTATCTCCGCAACTCACCAGGTAGTGAGCGTTGTACTTATCGTCGAGCGAGGGGAAGAGGGACATAAATTCCCCATCCAAAAGCTAGTCTATTACGTATTGGAGGTCCTTACACCATGCAAATCCCGATACCCTCACTACCAAAAGATAGCTTACGCGGTCTTTATGGCATCCCAAAAACTCAGGCACTATTTTCAAGTGTGTTCGATCACGATGGCATCCGAAGTACCACTTAACGACATTATAAACAACAGGGACGCCACCGGCCACATAGCTAAATGTGCCATCGAGCTCTTACCGTTCAAAATAACATACAAGCCACGGCGAGCTATTAAATCTCAGGTGTTGGCCGACTACGTTGCAGAGTGCACGGAAGCCGAGCTCCCTAAAGAGTACAGTTCCTACTCCAACTGGATAATGTACTCTGATGGCTCTAAAATACTAGTCGGGCTGGGGGCTGGCGTCATCTTGACATCCCCTACGGGGGACACAGTCCGCTACGTGTTGCAAATCATGTATACGGACTCCAATAATGCAGCCGAATACGAGGCACTTCTACATGGTCTCCGCATGGCTGTCTCCATGGGCATACAACGCCTAGAGGTGTGTGGTGACTCAAACCTCGCAATATCTCAGGTAAACAGAGAGTTCAATGCAAAAGATCCAAAAATGGCGGCATATCAAAACGCCGTATTAAAAATATCGGCTCGGTTCGAGGGGCTTGAATTTCATCACGTCGCTTGAGACAGTAACCAGGCAGCGGACATACTCGCTCGCATGGGCGCCAAGCGCGACCCCGTCCCGCCTAATACCTTTTTGGAAAGGCTCTTCAAGCCATCCATGGTATGGCAGGACGAGAGCGGAGACGCCAGTTCGGACCTGATCACGCCCCCAGCAGCCAAACACAATACATATATCATCGCGGGTTCAGATACTGAAATAACACCCTCTGCTCATGAGATCATGGACGTTATTGCCCCATGGACCGAACCCTTCCTGTCCTACCTTAATAGGCAGGAGCTTCCTGATGATCAAAATGAGGCCCGTCGCATAGTTAGGCATTCTAAAGCCTACAAAGTTCACGAAGGTGAGTTGTACAAGAAAATCACTACCGGAGTTCTCCAAAGGTGCATCTCTGAAGAGGAGGGATGACAACTCTTGGCTAAAATACATGCTGGCCTAGGTGGCCATCACGCCGCAGCTCGGGCCCTCGTAAGCAAAGCTTTTCGGACATGTTTTTTCTGGCCAATGGCCCGAGAAGATGCACAAGCCCTTGTCCAACGTTGTGTGGGATGTCAGCTTTTCGCCAATCAAAGTCATATGCCTCCCACCGCCTTAAGTACAATCCCCATCACTTTGCCCTTCACGGTCTCGGGGCTCGATATGGTCGGACCCCTTAAAGGGGGAGCCACAAAAAGAAATATTTACTGGTTATGGTGGACAAAATTAACTAAGTGGATAGAGGCCAAACCAGTAAGAACGGGTGAACTAGGACCAGTGATTGACTTTATATCTGGCGTGGTACACCGCTACGGTGTCCCGCACAGCATCGTCACTGATAATGGCTCCAATTTTACGGTCGGTGAGGTGAAAAACTGTTGTGCTAAATTGGGCATTAAACTCGACTATGCATCCATCTACCACCCTCAAACAAATGGTCAGGTCGAACGGGCTAATGGCCTGATAATGAGCGCCATTAAACCCCGACTGGTGCACTCCCTACGGGAGTCAGACAAGCACTGGGTTGAGGAACTCGATTTTGTGCTCTGGGGGCTGCAGACTACACCTAACCGGATACACACCTTTCTTCATGGTGTACGGTGCAGAAGTTGTCCTGCCCTGTGACATTATTCATGACTCTCCTCGAGTGCGCATGTACGAAGAGAGAGAAGACGAGCTCGATCGGAAGGATGACTGATGTCTACTACACAACCTTCTTCTAGTAGACGTTGTTGGGCCTCCAAGGGAGAGGTTTGTAGGACAGTAGCAAATTTCCCTCAAGTGGATGACCTAAGGTTTATCAATCCGTGGGAGGCGTAGGGCGAAGATGGTCTCTCTCAAACAACCCTGCAACCAAATAACAAAGAGTCTCTTGTGTCCCCAACACACCCAATACAATGGTAAATTGTATAGGTGCACTAGTTCGGCGAAGAGATGGTGATACAAGTGGTATATGGATAGTAGATAATAGTTTTTGTAATCTGAAAATATAAAAACAGCAAGGTAACTAATGATAAAAGTGAGCGTAAACGATATTGCAATGCTAGGGAACAAGGCCTAGGGTCCATACTTTCACTAGTGCAAGTTCTCTCAACAATAATAACATAATTGGATCATATAACTATCCCTCAACATGCAACAAAGAGTCACTCCAAAGTCACTAATAGCGGGGAACAAACGAAGAGATTATTGTAGGGTACGAAACCACCTCAAAGTTATTCTTCCCGATCAATCCATTGGGCTATTCCTATAAGTGTCACAAACAGCCCTAGAGTTTGTAGTAAAATAACACCTTAAGATACAAATCAACCAAAACCCTAATGTCACCTACATACTCCAATGTCACCTCAAGTATCCGTGGGTATGATTATACGATATGCATCAAACAATCTCAGATTCATCTATTGAACCAACACAAAGAACTTCAAAGAGAGTCCCAAAGTTTCTACTGGAGAGTCAAGACGAAAACGTGTGCCAACCCCTATGCATAAGTTCACGAGGTCACGGAACTCGCAAGTTGATCACCAAAACATACATCAAGTGGATCACGTGATATCCCATTGTCACCACAGATAAGCACATGCAAGACATACATCAAGTGTTCTCAAATCCTTAAAGACTCAATCCGATAAGATAACTTCAAAGGGAAAACTCAATCCATTACAAGAGAGTAGAGGGGGAGAAACATCATAAGATCCAACTATAATAGCAAAGCTCGCGATACATCAAGATCGTGCCAAATCAAGAACACGAGAGAGAGAGAGAGGTCAAACACATAGCTACTGGTACATACCCTCAGCCCCGAGGGTGAACTACTCCCTCCTCGTCATGGAGAGCGCCGGGATGATGAAGATGGCCACCAGAGAGGGATCCCCCCCCTCCGGCAGGGTGCCGGAACGGGTCTAGATTGGTTTTCGGTGGCTACGGAGGCTTCTGGTGGCGGAACTCCCGATCTCCATTTCTTTCTGGAAGTTTGGGGTTATATAAGAGGTGTTGGAGTCGGGAACAAGTCAGGGGGGTCCCCGAGGCGGCCACGAGGTAGGGGGTGCGCCCAGGGGGAGGGCGCGCTCCCCACCCTCGTGGTGGCCTCGGGACTCTTCTGGCCCAGCTTCGGTACTCCGTGGGCTTCTTCTGGTCCAAAAATGATCTCCGTGAAGTTTGAGGTCAATTGGACTCCGTTTGGTTTTCCTTTTCTGCGATACTCAAAAACAACGAAAAAACAGAAACTGGCACTGGGCTCTAGGTTAATAGGTTAGTCCCAAAAATCATATAAAATAGTATAAATGCATAGAAAACAATCAAGGGTGATAGTATAATAGCATGGAACAATCAAAAATTATAGATACGTTGGAGACGTATCAAGCATCCCCAAGCTTAATTCCTGCTCGTCCTCGAGTAGGTAAATGATAAAAACAGAAGTTTTCATGTGGAATGCTACCTAACATGTTTATCTATGTAATCCTCTTTATTGTGGCAAGAATATTCAGATCCATAAGATTCAAGACAAAAGTTTAATATTGACATAAAAATAATAATACTTCAAGCATACTAACTAAGCAGTCATGTCTTCTCAAAATAACATGGCCAAAGAAAGCTTATCCCTACAAAATCATATAGTTTGGCTATGCTTCATTTTCGTCACACAAAAATGCTCCCATCATGCACAACCCCGATGACAAGCCAAGCAATTGTTTCATACTTTAGTAATCTCAAACTTTTTTCAACTTTCACACAATACATGAGCATGAGCCATGGACATAGCACTATGGGTGGAATAGAATATAATGATGGTGGTTGTGTGGATAAGAAAAAAAAGGAGAAAGTCTCACATTAACACGGCTAATCAACAGGCTATGGAGATGCCCATCAATTGATGTCAATGCGAGGAGTAGGGATTGCCATGCAACGGATGCACTAGAGCTATAAATGTATGAAAGCTCAACAAAAAAAAACTAAGTGGGTGTGCATCCAACTTGCTTGCTCACGAAGACCTAGGGCATTTGAAGAAGCCCATTGTTGGAATATACAAGCCAAGTTCTATAATGAAAATTTCCCACTAGTATATGAAAGTGACAAAACAAGAGACTCTCTACCATAAAGATCATGGTGCTACTTTGAAGCACAAGTGTGGAAAAAGGATAGTAGCATTGTCCCTTCTTATTTTATTTATTTTATTTTATTTATTTGGCCTTTCTTTTTTTGGCCTTTTCCTTTTTTGGCTTTTTTTTGGGACAATGCTCTATTAATGATGATGATCACACTTCTATTTATTTACAACTCGATACTAGAACAAAAAATGACTCTATATGCATGCCTCCGGCGGTGTACCGGGATGGGCAATGAATCAAGAGTGACATGTATGATAAATTATGCATGGTGGCCTTGCCACAAATACAATGTCAACTACATGATCATGCAAGGCAATATGACAATGATGGTGTGTGTCATAATAAACGGAACGGTGGAACGTTGCATGGCAATATATCTCGGAATGGCTATGGAAATGCCATAATATGTAGGTATGGTGGCTATTTTGAGGAAGATATAAGGAGGTTTATGTGTGATAGAGCGTATCATATCACGGGGTTTAGATGCACCGGCGAAGTTTGCACCAACCCTCGAGGTGAGAAAGGGCAATGCACGGTATCGAAGAGGCTAGCAATGATGGAAGGGTGAGAGTGCGTATAATCCATGGACTCAACATTAGTCATAAAGAACTAACATACTTATTGCAAAAATCTACAAGTCATCGAAAACCAAGCACTACGCGCATGCTCTTAGGGGGATAGATTGGTAGGAAAAGACCATTGCTCGTCCCCGACTGCCACTCATAAGGAAGGCAATCAAAGAAACACCTCATGCTTCAAATTTTTCACACAACGGTTACCATGCGTGCATGCTACGGGACTTGCAAACCTCAACACAAGTATTTCTAAAATTCACAATTACTCAACTAGCACGAGTCTAATATTACCATCTTCATATCTCAAAACAATTATCAAGTATCAAACTTCTCATAGTATTCAATGCACTTATATGAAAGTTTTTATTATATCCCTCTTGGATGCCTATCATATTAGGACTAAATTCATAACCAAAGCAAATTACCATGTTGTTCTAAAGACTCTCAAAATAATATAAGTGAAGCATGAGAGTTCAATAATTTATATAAAATAAAACCACCGCCGTGCTCTAAAAGGATATGAGTGAAGCACTAGAGCAAATGACAAACTACTCCAAAAGATATAAGTGAAGATCAATGAGTAGCCAAATAATTGTGTAACTATGTGAAGACTCTCTAACATTTAAGAATTTCAGATCTTGGTATTTTATTCAAACAGAAAGCAAAATAAAAGAAAAGAAAATGACGCTCCAAGCAAAACACATATCATGTGGTGAATAAAAATATAGCTCCAAGTAAAGTTACCGATGAATGAAGACGAAAGAGGGGATGCCATCGGGGCATCCCCAAGCTTAGGCTCTTGGTTGTCCTTGAATATTACCTTGGGGTGCCTTGGGCATCCCCAAGCTTAGGCTCTTTCCACTCCTTATTCCATAGTCCATCGAATATTTACCCAAAACTAGAAAACTTCACAACACAAAACTCAACAGAAAACTCATAAGCTTCGTTAGTGTAAGAAAATAAATCACCACTTAAGGTACTGTAATGAACTCATTATTTATTTATATTGGTGTTAAACCTACTGTATTCCAACTTCTCTATGGTTCATACCCTCCGATACTAGCCATAGATTAATCAAAATAAGCAAACAACACATAGAAAACAGAATCTGTCAAAAACAGAACAATCTGTAGTAATCTGTATCAAAATTATACTTATGTTACTAAAAAATTCTGAAATAAATTGGTAGACCTGATTAATTTTTCTATTAATCATCTGCAAAAATAATCAACCTAATCGCACTCTCCAGTAAAAAATGGCAGCAATTCTCGTGAGTGCTAAAGTTTCTGTGTTTTACAGCAAGATCATAAAGACTTCACCCAAGTCTTCCCAAAGGTTCTACTTGTCACAAACACTAACTAAAACATAAAACAACATATAAACAGAGGCTATATGAATTATTTATTACTAAACAGTAACAAAAAGCAAGGAACAAAAAAAATTGGGTTGCCTCCCAACAAGCGCTAACGTTTAACGCCCCTAGGTAGGCATGATGATTTCAATGATGCTCACATAAAAGATAAGAATTGAAATAAAGAGAGCATCATGAAGAATATGACTAGAAAATTTAAGTCTAACCCACTTCATATGCATAGGGATTTTGTGAGCAAACAACTTGTGGGAACAAGAATCAACTTGCATAGGAAGGTAAAACAAGCAAATCTTCAAGATTTTCAACACATAGAGAGGAAACTTGATATTATTGCTATTCCTACAAGCATATGTTCCTCCATCATAATAATTACATGTAGGATCATAAGCAAATTCAACAATATAGCTATCACAAAACATATTCTTGACACGATCCACATGTATGCAAAGTTGACACTCTTCCAAAATAGTGGGATTAACATTAACTAAAGTCATGACCTCTCCAAACCCACTTTCATAATTATCACAATAAGATTCAACACCCTCCAAAATAGTGGGATCATTACTTCCTGAAGTTGACACTCTTCCAAACCCACTTTCATCAATATAATCACCATAAATAGGAGGCATGCTATCATCAAAATAAATTTGCTCATCAAAACTTGGGGGACAAAAAATATCATCTTCATCAAACATAGCATCCCCAAGCTTGTGGCTTTGCATATCATTAGCATCATGGGTATTCAAAGAATTCATACTAACAACATTGCAATCATGCTCATCATCCAAAGATTTAGTGCCAAACATTTTAATACATTCTTCTTCTAACACTTTGGCACAATTATCGGAATCCTTATTTTCACGAAAGACATTAAAAAGATGAAGCGTATGAGGCAACCTCAATTCCATTTTTTTGTAGTTTTCTTTTATAGACTAAACTAGTGATAAAACAAGAAACAAAAGATTCGATTGCAAGATCTAAATATATACCTTCAAGCGCTAACCTCCCCGGCAACGGCGCCAGAAAAAAGCTTGATGTCTACTACACAACCTTCTTCTTGTAGACGTTGTTGGGCCTCCAAGTGCAGAGGTTTGTAGGACAGTAGAAAATTTCCCTCAAGTGGATGACCTAAGGTTTATCAATCCATGGGAGGCGTAGGGTGAAGATGGTCTCTCTCAAACAACCCTGCAACCAAATAACAAAGAGTCTCTTGTGTTCCCAACACACCCAATACAATGGTAAATTGTATAGGTGCACTAGTTCGGCGAAGAGATGGTGATACAAGTGCAATATGGATGGTAGATAAAGGTTTTTGTAATCTGAAAATATAAAAACAGCAAGGTAACTAATGATAAAAGTGAGCACAAACGGTATTTCAATGCTAGGGAACAAGGCCTAGGGTCCATACTTTCACTAGTGCAAGTTCTCTCAACAATAATAACATAATTGGATCATATAACTATCCCTCAACATGCAACAAAGAGTCACTCCAAAGTCACTAATAGCGGAGAACAAACGAAGAGATTATTGTAGGGTACGAAACCACCTCAAAGTTATTCTTTCCGATCAATCCATTGGGCTATTCCTATAAGTGTCACAAACAGCCCTAGAGTTCGTAGTAAAATAACACCTTAAGATACAAATCAACCAAAACCCTAATGTCACCTACATACTCCAATATCACCTCAAGTATCCGTGGGTATGATTATATGATATGCATCACACAATCTCAGATTCATCTATTCAACCAACACAAAGAACTTCAAAGAGAGTCCCAAAGTTTCTACCGGAGAGTCAAGACGAAAACGTGTGCCAACCCCTATGCATAAGTTCATGAGGTCACGAAACTCGCAAGTTGATCACCAAAACATACATCAAGTGGATCACATGATATCCCATTGTCACCACAGATAAGCACATGCAAGACATACATCGAGTGTTCTCAAACCCTTAAATACTCAATCCGATAAGATAACTTCAAAGGGAAAACTCAATCCATTACAAGAGAGTAGAGGGGGAGAAACATCATAAGATCCAACTATAATAGCAAAGCTCGCGATACATCAAGATCGTACCAAATCAAGAACACGAGAGAGGGAGATCAAACACATAGCTACTGGTACATACCCTCAGCCCCGAGGGTGAACTACTCCCTCCTCGTCATGGAGAGCGTCGGGATGATGAAGATGGCCACCGGAGAGGGATCCCCCCCTCCGGCAGGGTGTCGGAACGGGTCTAGATTGGTTTTCAGTGGCTACTGAGGCTTATGGCGGTGGAACTCCCGATCTCCGTTTCTTTCTGGAAGTTTGGGGTTATATAAGAGGAGTTGGAGCCGGGAACAAGTCAGGGGGGTCCCCGAGGCAGCCATGAGGTAGGGGGCGCGCCCAGGGGGGTAGGGCGCGCCCCCCACCCTCATGGTGACCTCGGGACTCTTCTGGCCCAGCTCTGGTACTCCATGGGCTTCTTCTGGTACAAAAATGATCTCCGTGAAGTTTCAGGTCAATTGGACTCCGTTTGGTTTTCCTTTTCTGCGATACTCAAAAACAGCGAAAAAAACAGAAACTGGCACTGGGCTCTAGGTTAATAGGTTAGTCCCAAAAATCATATAAAATAGCATATAAATGCATATAAAACATCCAAGGTTGATAATATAATAGCATGGAACAATCAAAAATTATAGATACGTTGGAGACGTATCAATGACCTAGACGGCCTCGGAGAGGAGCGCGATATCGCACAAGCTCGTTCCGCATTTTACAAACAATAGGCTAGGCGATACCAAAGCAGAGAAGTGTGCGCCAAGACATATAACGTTGGCAATCTCGTCTTGCGTCTCCCAGAGAAGAAAAAGGATAAGCTCAAACCACGATGGGAGGGCCCCTTCATCTTTGATGAATTTCTCACAGGTGGAGCCTATCGCCTTCGTAATGCATCGGATAGTCGCCTTGAGCCGAATCCATGGAACGCTGCTCGGCTCCGACGATTCTACAGATAGTTTGGTAGCACCTTTTTTTACTTTGACTAGGTTCTTTTTCTCCTCTCCTTTTTTATTTTTCCTTTTAATATCCCAGGGTGCGTCCAGATCTACCTAACTGTTAGGGATACACATCTTTAAATGTACACACCCCACTGTAACTGGGGGCTTCTTTGACGAAGCTTATTACTAAAAGCTTGTTGCTTACATTTTTTACGTCATTTGTTCTATACATCTTTTGCCATTATATGCCAAGCTGTGTTGCCTCGCTCATGTGTTTATACCCTATGTTCCCGATTGTTTGGCTAGGGTGTAAAGGGAGCACCTCTATCATTGTTACAACCGGGTAATCCGGATCTATACCTCGGACGGGTGAAGTCGAAAGCTAGCGTTCTTAAGGGAATAATTGGTCGGCAAGAAACGACAGATTATTTATGTTTATGTCATTCTTCTAAAAAAATAAGGGATAGGCTGCCCATAATTCTATCTTTCGTATCAAAGACTAGGCATGCATAATTAAGCATGCTGCCCCAGGGGAAGGAATCATTAACGGAACTATTTTCCCTCGAAGATGTTTCTTATGTTAAATAGTAATATAACATAACTCCCCGAACAAATTTTGCCTGCTCGAGCAATATGACCGGGTTGTCTGGTTTCCGGACATAATGAATGTTTATTACATTCAAACATGGTATCCGGAAACACTCCAACTTCTTGGTTTAGAGGTTGAAACCGAAGTCCTGCGATGACAAATTTTGAACAAGTTTGGTTGGAGATAAGTTCGATGATAAAGTACATTGATACATCGAATCGAACACCTACTCTTTATCTATGTCATCTATAAGAATATTTAATCTACAGTCTTCTTG
This sequence comes from Triticum urartu, assembly GCF_003073215.2. Taxonomy (NCBI): domain Eukaryota; kingdom Viridiplantae; phylum Streptophyta; class Magnoliopsida; order Poales; family Poaceae; genus Triticum; species Triticum urartu. The sequence goes on along the minus strand of NC_053027.1, from coordinate 199,613,813 downwards.
CGAATATTTCGCAGCTATCATCACTTGGTCATATACCAAGTTCACAGGAATCTCTTTTCCATCCGGTCCCCAAGGTCCAACTCGGGCCATACGATTCGGATCAAGCCCGGTGTAGCGTGTTTTCACCATTGCCCATGCCTCTCGTGCACCTTCCCGGCATGTTGACGCCTTCCATAGCTCAAAACGGCGCCGGGCACCTTTGAATAGGTTCGCCAACTCCTCCATACTTTCTGGAGGGGCATCGGATGGCCATAAGGCTTTTACCATACTCTTCATGGCTTTTCGGGCTCGCTCATGCACTACGGACAGTTCTTTTATTACATCGCCTCGGAATTCAGATACTTCTTCTTCATGAGGCCCGATTAATAGACCTGCAAGAACAGCATTATAATACTCCAAATTACTGGACAATATGAGTCGCATGGATGGTTGAAAGGTCATACCAAATATGCCGCCTTTCAACTTTTTATTCTCTTTTTGTGTGTCCGATAATTGAGCCTTTAAGCTCTTTATCTCTTCGGCTTGCTTATACTTTTCCTCCTCCAGTTTGTTCTTTTGATCAATGGTCATCATGAATTTCTTCATTTCCTCTAGCTCTGTGGTGGCGGCATTTAGCTTTGTCTGGCTCGTTTCAAGCTCCTGGGATAGCGCGTTGTTCTTCTCTTTGAGAACATGCGGTCATAACGATCCTTAAATCGGTTGGTTTAGCTGCTTCAAGTCTCGGGGGCTACTCGCATATATCTACTAAATTTTTACAAACTATTACATGCATATCCTTTGAAAACAGGTGAGCAACTCCTGCAAGTCCGTCCCGGGTGGCTCGGATATATGCATCCACGGAGCTGAGGGTAGTAAATTCTTGCTCAGTAAAAGCTGGAGCACGCATGGTCTCTTTCAGTCGCCGATGATTCATCACGCTCTCTACTTTGGAATTTGTGACAGATACGTCATCCGAATCCTCATTAGGTGGATGCGTTGGCGCTGCATCCATATTGGCTCTCGTCCTGGTTGATGAGCCCGATGTTGGATTAGCTGATGATCGGCTAACTGGGCCTTTGGACACGGTTCACCATGTGCTCCTCCTGAAATAAGATGGGAGGAGAAATATGAAAATCTAGTCTTATGCCTAGGCACATATTAAAGGTTATACCTCTTTGATGAAGGAGGGGGCTCAACGGCGCTCCAGGTTTTCTTTCATTTTGAAGGCTCCCCCTGCATAGATGCTACCTTCCTAGGGGCCACCCTCGAGGGAGTGCGGCTCACTGAGCGCCGATCTTATGAAGCACGATTCGGTGTGATGGGTGAAACACAAGTGGGGGGCTCCTTTTTTAAGGATGATTTCCGAGTACTTACATTGGAGAAATGGAGAATGCCGGGGTATTCGGCCATAATAACCACTTTCGAGCCGTCAAGGCTCGCTTGATAAAAGACTCCATCATCAAACTCTATAAATATATCTGGATCCTCGCAGAAGCCAGGGTCTTCATTGCGAGCATAGTCCTCTGGCTGTGGGGATGGGCAATGAACATTTTCGACCACCTTCCTCCATGTCTGTTTTAAGACGACCAGAACAATTTTATTAGCACACCTCGATAATGAGGTAGGACAATGCTGATAATCAAAAACTTACCCATTCAATGGGGTTATACATGGAAAAACCTTCCCGGCAATTTAAACGGGTGAATTCTTCTTCCTCCCCCTTATAAAGATTTACCAGAATGGCGGCCAAAGCGGCTGGGGTATCCGGGCCCTCGCGCTTATAACAAGATGTGTCGTCCTTTCCGTTGTAACACCATAAAGGGGTCACTCTAGACTGAAGGGGATGGATGCATCGCTTTATCGTGATGGCCATGACTTCGATTATCGAAAGTTCGGAATGGGAAAGTACCCTAACCTTGCTAACCAACCTCTTTACATCTGCACTGTCTTCTTGTTTGGGGCTCCAGAGGCACCAATTTAAGCGTTTCCTCAAAGGAGCACTGGAGAATTCGGGAAGTCCAAGCCGAACTAGGTCCGGAAGAGGAACGTCCTCAATATAAAACCATTCCGAAATCCATTCTTCGGATTCCATCTTGGGAGTTCCGATGAGGTAACCTGATCCGGCTATGTGCCATACTTCAGCGCCTCCCACCTCAAATATCGAACCCCCTTGGGAATGAGGGACGAGGCAAAAGAACTTTCTCCATAGTTCAAAATGAGCCTCGCAGCCTAAGAACAGTTTGCAGAGAGCGACAAAACCCGAAATGTGCAGGATAGAACCTGGTGTGAGGTTGTGCAGCTGGATCCCGTAGAATTCCACTAGACCTCTAATGAAGGGGTGGATCGGGAATCCTAAGCCCCTCATAAGAAATGATATGAATCACACCCTCTCCTCCTTGTTGGGGTTGGGGAAATTTTCTGCTAGCACATAATTGTCAATCAAGGCCAATCCCGCCCGCACGGAGACTATATTTGCGGGAGGGAGATATCCCTCCATGTGAAGTCGATTCAGCTGGAGGTGAGACACGGAGCAGCTTTACCAATCACCCGCTTGAGTGCCATGAGGGTGCAAAGAAGATCTAGGAGCGTTGGCCATGTTTTGAAGTTTTTCGTGGTTGGCTCTGATGATATTTGCGCGATGTGGATGGCATTCAGGGATCTAACCTCCTTATATAGATGCCGCCCTTGCGTGGTAAGGGGCTTATTTGTAAAAGATTATTATGGACCATTCGCATTCGCCCGGAGCATGGAAATCGAGGCGACAACAGGAAGGAATCGTAAAGGCAGAACATGGAGGTCAAACCGGACTGTCGTCAATCCAGAGTATAATGAAGAACCCTCCTTGCAAAGCCGAAGACATAAGATTGATACTACATCGTCATTGAAGGCAAGTTTGGGGGCTACTAAGGGGGTCCTAGATTAGGGGGTCCTCAGGTGTCCGGTCTATCCGATATGGGCCGGACTGATGGGTAGTGAAGGCGAAGCAGAAGACCACCTCCCGTGTCCGGGTAGTACTCCTATGTGCGTAGAACGACAAGTTTGGTGTCCGGGTGTAATACTCCTTTCCTTTGTGAACCGACTTTGTACACCCCTAGGCCCCTCCTGTGTGCATATAAACCAGAGGGTTTAGTCCGCAGAGGAGATCGGAATAATCATAGGCTAGACAACTAGGGTTTGGCCATTACGATCTAGAGGTAGATCAACTCTTGTAACCCCTATACTCATCAAATACAATCAAGCAGGATGTAGGGTTTTACCTCCTTTAAGAGGGCCCGAACATGGGTAAACATCGTGTCCCCATTGTCCCCTATTACCATTGATCCCTAGACTCACAGCTTGGGCCCCCTACCCGAGATCTGTCAGTTTTGACACCGGCAGTGATGCCTATATTCATGATCATTGCCTTAGATATCGTCATAACTTTGCGCTTTTCTATCTGTTGCTCGGCAGTAATTTGTTCACCCACCGTATTATTTTCTATCTTGGGAGAAGCCTCTAGTGAAATCTATGGCCCCGGGTCTATTTTCCATCATATAATCTTCTATTTTCCATCATACAAGTTTCCGATCGACTATTTTGCAATCTTTTACTTTCCGATCTATAAACAAAAAATACCAAAACTATTTACTTTACTGTTTATCTATCTCTATCAGATCTCACTTTTGCAAGTAACTGTGAAGGGATTGACAACCCCTTTATCGCGTTGGGTGCAAGTTGTTTGATTGTTTGTGCAGGTATTCGGTGACTTGTTCGTTGTCTCCTACTGGATTGATACCTTAGTTCTCAAAACTAAGGGAAATACTTGCTCTACTTTGCTGCATAACCCTTTCCTCTTCAAGGGAAAAAACAACGCAAGCTCAAGAAGTAGCAGTGATGCCTATATTTCATAATCATTGCCTTAGATATCGTCATGACTTTGCACTTTTCTATCAATTGCTTGACAGTAATTTGTTCACCCACCGTATTATTTGCTATATTGAGAGAAGCCTCTAGTGAAAACTATGGCCCCCGAGTCTATTTTCCATCATATAAGTTTCTGATCTACTATTTTCCTTCATATTAGTTTCTGATCTACTATTTTGTAATCTTTTACTTTCCGATCTATACACCAAAAAACCCAAATATATTTACTTTATCTTTTGTTTAGTTTTATCTATCTCTATCAGATCTCACTTTTGCAAGTGAGCGTGAAAGGATTGACAACCCCTTTATCGCGTTGGGTGCAAGTTTGTTTGATTGTTTGTGTGGGTATTGGTGATTTGTGCATTGTCTCCTACTGGATTGATACCTTGTTTCTCTAACTAAGGTAAATACTTATCTCTACTTTGCTGCATCACCCTTTCCTCTTCAAGGGAAAAACCAACGCAAGCTCAAGAAGTAGCAATGAGGTGATCAAAAGCATTTGGTTTTATACAGACTTATAGTGAAGTCTGTATTTACAAGAAAGTGAGTGGGAGCTCTGTAGCATTTCTGATATTATATGTGGATGACATATTGATGATTGGAAATTATATAGAATTTCTAGATAGCATAAAAGGATATTTGAATAAGATTTTTTCAATGAAAGACCACGGTGAAGCTGCTTACATATTGGGCATCAAGATCTATAGGGATAGATCGAGACGCTTAATAGGACTTTCACAAAGCACATACCTTGACAAAGTTTTGAAGAAGTTCAAAATGGACTGGTCAAACAAAGGGTTCTTGCCTGTGTTGCAAGGTGTGAAATTGAGTCAGGCTCAAAGTCCGACCAAGACAGAAGATAGAGAGAGAATTAAAGTCATTCCATATGCCTCAACCGTTGGTTCTATAATGTATGCCATGCTATGTACCAGACCTGATGTGTGCCTTGCCATAAGTTTGGCAGGGAGGTACCAAAGTAATCCAGGAGTGGATCACTCGACAACGGTCAAGAATATCCTGAAGTACCTGAAAAGGACCAAGGATATGTTTCTTGTTTATGGAGGTAACGAAGAGCTTGTCGTAAAGGGTTACAGCGATGCTAGCTTCGACACAGATGTGGATGACTCTAAGTCACAATCTTGATACATATTTATATTGAATGGTGGAGCTGTCAGTTGGTGCGGTTCTAAGTAGAGCGTTGTGGCGGGATCTACATGTGTTGTAAAGTACATACATATCTAAATGTGGGAGACCCGTTGACTAAACCTCTTCCATGAGAAAAACATGATCAACACCAAGACTCCATGGGTGTTAGATTCATTACAATGTAATCTAGATTATTGACTCTAGTGCAAGTGGGATACTGTTAGAAATATGCCCTAGAGGCAATAATAAAGTGATTATTATTATATTTCCTTAATCATGATAAAGGTTTATTATTCATGCTATAATTGTATTAATCGGAAACTTAAATACATGTGTGAATACATAAACAAATAACAAGTCCCTAGTAAGCCTCTACTAGACTAGCTCGTTGATCAAAAGATGGTTAAGGTTTCCTGACCATAGACATGAATCATTAGGAGAATAATGTGATGGACAAGACCCATCTATTAGCATAGCATATGATTGTTCAGTTTATTGCTACTGCTTTCTTAATGTCAAATACATGTTCCTTTGACCATGAGATCATGCAACTTCAGGACTCCAGAAGAATGTCTTTGGTGTATCAAACGTCACTTCATAACTGGGTGATAATAAAGGTGCTCTACAGGTATCTCCCAAGGTGTCTGTTGAGTTGGCATGGATCGAGATTGGTATTTGTCATTCCGTATGACGAAAAGGTATCTCTGGCCCTTCTCGGTAGTACAACATCACAAGAAGCTTGCAAGCAAAGTGACTAAGGAGTTAGTTACAAGATGATGTATTATGGAACAAGTAAAGAGACTTACCGGTAACGAGATTGAAGTAGGTATTGAGATACCGACGATCAAATCTCGGGCAAGTAACATACCGACGGACAAAGGGAACTATGTATGTTGTCATAAAGGTTCTACTGATAAAGATCTTCATAGAATATGTAGTAACCAATATGGGCATCTAGGTTTCGCTATTGGTTATTGACCAGAGAAGCGTCTCGGTCATGTCTACATCATTCTCGAACCCGAATGCTCCGCATGCTAACGTTCATTAACGATATAGTATTATATGAGTTATGTATGTTGGTGACCGAATGTTGTTCGAAGTCCCAGATGAGATCACGGACATGACAAGGAGCTCCGGAATGGTCCGAAGGTAAAGATTGATATATATAGGATGATATGGTTGGGCCAACGGGTAAGGCCCACGAGGCTTTAGGTTGGTGCAAAAGGATGTTTTGCGGAGGTGAGGGACTAGACACCAGGGACCCTGGCGTCTGGCCCTGGGCCAGACGCTAAGGACCATGGAGTTTGGGCCAGATGATACGTATCCATCATATCTATAATTTTTGATTGTTTCATGCCAACATTCTGCAAGTTTCATATACTTTTGGCAATTTTTTATATTATTTTTGGGACTAACATATTGATCCAGTGCCCAGTGCTAGTTCCTTTTTGTTGCATGTTTTTTATTTAGCAAAATATCCATACCAAACGGAGTCCAAACGCGATAAAAATTTACCGAGATTTATTTTGGAATATTTGTGATTTTGGGGAAAAAGAATCAACGTGAGACGATGCCCGAGGGGCCCACAAGCCATAGGGGCGTGCCCCTCTACCCAGGGCGCGCCTGGGAGGCTTGTGGCCACCCCGTAAGGTGGTTGGTGCCCTTCTTTCACCGCAACAAAGAGAATATCCGGATGAAAATCATGTTAAAATTTCAGCCCAATCGGAGTTACGGATCTCCGGGAATTTAAGAAACGGTGAAAGGCCAGAAACAGGGAACGCAGAGAGAGAGAGAGAGAGAGAGAGAGATCTAATCTCAGAGGGGCTCTCGCCCCTCTGCCACCATGGAGGCCAAGGACCAGAGGGGAAACCCTCCTCCCATCTAGGGGGAGGCCAAGGAAGGAGAAGAAGGAGGGGGTCTCTCTCCCGGCCCCTCTCTCCCACTGGCGCCGGAACACCGTCGGGGCCATCATCATGACACCGATCTACACCAACAACCTCTTCACCGTCATCACCAACTCTCTCTCTCCCGCTATGCAATGGCGTAACACCTCTTCTCCCCACTGTAATATCTACTTAAACATGGTGATCAACGCTATATATTATTATCCAATGATGTCTGGCTATCATATGATGTTTGAGTAGATCCGTTTTGTCCTATGGGTTAATTGATGATCATGATTGCTTTAAGTTGTGTGTTTTATTATTGGTGTTGTCCTATGGTGCTCTTCGTGTCGCGCAAGTGTGAGGGGTCCCCTTGTAGGGTTTGCAATATGTTCATGATTCGTTTATGGTGGATGGCGTGAGTGACAGAAGCACAGACTCGAGTAAGTAGGTTGTTTGCGTATGTGAGTAAAGAGGACTTGATACCTTATAATGCTATGGTTAGGTTTTACCTTAATGATATTTAGTAGTTGTGGATGTTTGCTAGAGTTCCAATCATAATTTCATATGATCCAAGAAGATAAAGTATGTTAGCTTATGCCTCTCCCTCATATAAAATGACATAATGATTACCGGTCTAGTTATCGATTGCCTAGGGACAAATAACTTTCTTGTGACAAAAAGCTCTCTACTAAAACTAACTTAGTTGTTTCTTTATCTAAACAGCCCATATCTTTTATTTACGTGTTCTTTATTATCTTGCAAACCTATCCCTTCACACCTACAAAATACTTCTAGTTTAATACTTGTTATAGGTAAAGCGAACATTAAGTGCGCGTAGAGTTGTATAGGTGGTAGATAGAACTTGAGGGAATATTTGTTCTACCTTTAGCTCCTCATTGGTTTCAACATTCTTACTTATCGAGAAAGGCTACAATTGATCCCCTATACTTGTTGGTTATCAAGGCATTTTTCTAGCACCGTTGCCGGGAGCAATAGCGTGGGGCGAATATTCTCGTGTGTGCTTGTTTGCTTTATCACTAACTATATTTTATTTCCTTTCTAAGTTGTTCTCTATGTTTAGTTATGGATATTGAACACGAAATACCAAAATATTAGGTGTACTTGCTACTCATGGAGATGGGGAACCTCCTAAAACCCTCGATGCTCGTTATGTGAAAAATATTAAACACTACTTTGATAATCCTGAGAAAACCCCATTCAACTTGATAATCAAAGACACATTGGATCAACATGAATACTTTAGGGATTATCGCTTGACTCAAAAAGGGAAACTCTTATGGGATCAAATTGAAATGTTGCAATGGTATACTTGGAATTTATGCTTGAGATATGATTATACTTGTTGCTCTAGGATGCAAATTTAATGATAATGAAACTTTAGCTTCTTATGCTAATGGTATATATGATTACTATGATGTGGAACGAATAGAAGAATTCATTGCTTTTAAGGTGCTTATGAAATTGAATCTTTGTTTGAAAAGTGTGAAAATTATGATGATGTTGTTTACAGACCTGAAAATTATGCTATACTTAAATATTGCTATGGGAATTATGAATATAATACTGATATTAATGAGTTTATTGAGAAAGTCTCCGCTGTCCAAGAAGAGACTAATATTTTGCAGGAATCTATGGAAGAAGAAATTGATGACACTGTGAGCTCATTGGATGAAAAAGATGACAAGGAGAGCCAGGAATAAAAGGAGGAAGAGCGGATTAGCTACCCGTGCCCACCTTCTAATGAGAGTAACTCTTCAACTCATACATTGTTTAATCTCCCTTCATGCTTACCGAAGGATGAATGCTACGATGATTGCTATGATCCCTTGGATTCATTTGAAATATCCCTTTTGGATGAAATTGATGCTTGCTATGCTTATGGCCAATATGCCAATATGAATTATGCTTATGGAGATGAACTTGCTATAGTTCCTTATGTTATGAAAGAAATTGTTGCTATTGCACCCACACATGATAGTCCTATTATCTTTTTGAATTCTCCCAAATAGACTATATCGGAGAGGTTTGCTCTTATTAAGGATTATATTGATGGGTTGTGTTTTACCACTACACATGATGATTTTGATGAATATAATATGCATGTGCTTGCTGCTCCTGCTTGCAATTATTATGAGAGAGTAACTACATCTCCACCTCTCTATGTTTCCAACACAATAAAATTGCAAGAAACTGCTTATGCTATGTATTGGCCTTTACTTGGTGTGCATGAATTGTTTTTTATGGCATGTCGGTGCACAGGAAGAGTTTTAGACTTTGTTGTTGCATGATATATGTTACTTTGTGCTCAATACTAAAATACAAATCATTGGTAATTAAAATTGGCTTTGATATACCTTGGGATCCGGGTGGATCAATTACTTGAGCACTTTATGCCTATCTTAATGCCTTTAAAGAAAGCGTTGTCAGGGAGACAATCCAGAAGTTTTAGAGAGTCATTTTTTCTGTTGAGTGCTTTTATAAAGTTTAAAAACCAAAAAATATATATGGGAACTTAAAAACTTTTTCAAAAAGAAAAGCGAAAGTGAGAAAGGCGAGCATTGTTAATGTGGGAGCTAGCCTTGAACTTTGTTCATGCGCATGAAAACTTTGTGAACCTTGATTACAGAAACTTTTCAACAAAAATAATTATCAACTTGTAAAAAACCATTGTATTATAAAAGTAATGTGCCAACATTTTCCTTTAGGATGATTAGATTGCTTGTTTGGTTTGTGCAGTGCAAAAACAGAAACTTTGGCTGTAGTGCGTGAATTTACATTTTTTACTGGAACATCAAAAGTTTCTGAAATTTTTACACAATACTTCTATGCAACTTTTTATTTCGTCCTAATTTTTCATAATTTTTGGAGTTACAGAAGTATGGTCAATGTTCAGATTGCTACAGATTGTTCTGTTTTTGACAGGTTCTTCTTTTGATGCATCGTTTTACATGTTTTGATGAATCTATGGAATGTATCGGTGATATAAGCCGTGGTGAAGTTAGAGTACAATAGTTATAATGCAAAAATAAAATATGAATGGGTTTGCAACAGTACTTAAAGTAGTGGTTTTTTTTATTATACTAACGGATCTCATGAGGGTTTTGTTAAGTTTTGTGTGATTGAAGTTTTCAAGTTTTGGGTGAGATCACGATGGATGAAGGAATAAGGAGTGGCAAGAGTCTAAGCTTGGGGATGCCCGAGGCACCCCAAGGTAATATTCAAGGACTCCCAAGCAACTAATCTTGGGGATGCCCTGGAAGGCATCCCCTCTTTCTTCTCACGACCATCGGTAATTTTACTTGGAGCTATATTTTTATTCGTCACATGATATGTGTAAATTCTTGGAGCGTTGTGTGCTTTTTATTTTTATTTTAGTAATGCACCATGCCGGTATGATAAAGTCCCTGGTTGATTTATAAAATGCTCTTTGCACTTCACTTATATCTTTTGAGTATGGCTTTATAGAATGCCTCATGTGCTTCACTTATATCATTTGAAGTTTGGATTGCCTGTTTCTCTACACACAGAAAACCGCCATTTGTAGAATGCTCTTTTGCTTCACTTATATTCGTTAGAGCATGGGCATATCTTTTGTAGAAAGAATTAAACTCTCATGCTTCACTTATATCTATTTAGAGAGTTGACAGGAATTGGTCATTCACATGGTTAGTCATTAAATCCTACATAAAACTTGGAGATCACCGAATATAATATGTTTGATTCCTTGCAATAGTTTTGCGATATAGAGATGGTAATATGTGAGAGGTACTGGTGAATTATTATGGTTTAGTAAGAATAATGGTGTTAAGGTTTGTGATTCCTGAAGCATGCACGTATGGTGAACCGTTATGTGATGAAGTCGGAGCATGATTTATTTTTTGATCGTCTTCCTTATGAGCGGCGATCGGGGACGAGCGATGGTCTTTTCCTACCAATCTATCCCCCTAGGAGCACGTGTATTAGTACTTTGCTTTGATGGTAATAAATTTTTGCAATAAGTATGTGAGTTCTTTATGACTAATGTTGAGTCCATGGATTATAGGCACTCTCACCCTTCCACCATTGCTAGCCTCTCTAGTACCGCGCAACTTCCGCCGGTGCATAAACCGTCCTTATACCTTCCTCAAAAAAGGCACCATACCTATCTATCATGTCATTTCCATAGCCATTCCGAGATATATTGCCATGCAACTTCCATCATCATCATATAAATGACTTGAGTGTTCATCGTCATATTGCTTTGCATGATCGTAAGATAGCTAGCATGATATTTTCATGGCTTTTCCGTTTTTTGATATCTTCGCTATGCTAGATCATTGCACATCCTGGTACACTGCTAGAGGCATTCATATAGAGTCATCATGTATTAGTTTTATCGAGATGTAAGTAAATAAAAGTGTGATGATCATCATTATTAGAGCACTGTCCCATGTGAGTAAAGGATGATGGAGACTATGATTCCCTCGCAAGTTGGGATGAGACTCCGGACTTAAAAAAGAGAGGCCAAAGAGCCCCAAACAAAAAAATAAAATGAGATAAAACGAGAGAAGGGGCAATGCTACTATCCTTTACCACGCTTGTGCTTCAGAGTAGCACCATGTTTCTCATATAGAGAGTCATCTATGTTGTCACTTTCATATACTAGTGGGAATTTTTTATTATAGAACCTGACTTGTATATTCCGATGATGGGCTTCCTCAAATGCCCGAGGTCTTTATGAGTAAGCAAGTTGGGCACACCCACTTAATTTTCAGTTTAAGCTTTCATACACCTATAGCTCTAGTGCATCTGTTGCATGGCAATCCCTACTCACTTGCATCGACATCAATTGATGGCATCTTCATAGCCCATTAATTTGCCTAGTTGATGTGAGACTTTCTCCTTTTTTTCTTCTCCTCACAACCTCCACCATACTCTGTTCCACCTACAGTATTATATCCATGGCTCACACTCATGTATTGCGTGAAAATTGAAAAGGCTTGAGAACATTAAAAGTATGAAACAATTGCTTGGCTTGTCATCGGGGTTGTGCATGATGAAATATTTTGTGTGACGAAGATGGAGCATAGCCAAACTATATGATTTTGTAGGGATAACGTTCTTTAGCATTGATATTTTGAAAGACATGATTGTTTGTTGGGATGCCTGAGTATTAATGTATTTGTGTCAAATGATAGACTATTGCTTTGAATCACTCATATCTTAATATTCATGCCATGATTAGATTATATGATCAAGATTATGCTAGGTAGCATTCCACATAAAAAATTATCTTTTTTATCATTTACCTACTCGAGGGCGAGTAGAAATTAAGCTTGCTGATACGTCTCTGTCGTATCTATAATTTTTGATTGGTTCATGCCAATATTCTACAACTTTCATATACTTTTGGCAACTTTTTATATTATTTTTGGGACTAATATATTGATCCAGTGCCCAATGCCAGTTCCTTTTTGTTGCATGTTTTTTGGTTTCACAGAGTATCCATACCAAACGGAGTCCAAACGTGATAAAAATTTACGGAGATTTATTTTGAATTTTTCTGATTTTGGGGAAAAAGAATCAACGTGAGACGATGCCCGAGGGGCCCACAAGCCGTAGGAGCGCGCGCCCCTACCCAGGGCGCGCCTGGGTGGCTTATGGACACCCCGCAAGGCGATTGGTGCCCTTCTTTCGCCGCAAGAAAGAGAATATTCGGATGAAAATCGTGTTAAAATTTCATCCCAATTGGTGTTACGGATCTCCGGGAATTTAAGAAACAGTGAAAAGCCAAAAACAGGGAACGCATGAACAGAAGGAAACAGAGAGAGAGATCCAATCTCGGAGGGGCTCTCGCCCCTCTGCCGCCATGGAGGCCAAGGACCAGAGGGGATACCCTCCTCCCATCTAGGGGGGAGGCCAAGGAAGAAGAAGAAGGAGGGGGTCTCTCCCCCTCTCTCCTGGTGGCGCCAGAACGCCGCTGGAGCCATCATCATGACGGCAATCTACACCAACAACTTCGCAACCGTCATCACAAACTCTCTCCCCCTCTATGAAGCGGTGTAACACCTCTTCTCCCCGCTATAATCTCTACTTAAACATGGTTCTCAACGCTATATATTATTATCCAATGAGGTGTGGCTATCCTATGATGTTTGAGTAGATCTGTTTTGTCCTATGGGTTAATTGATGGTCGTGATTGGTTTGAGTTGTATGTTTTATTATCGGTGCTGTCCTATGGTGCTCTCTGTGTCGCACAAGCATGAGGGTTCCCCACTGTAGGGTTTGCGATATGTTCATGATTCATTTATGGTGGGTGGCGTGAGTGACAGAAGCACATACCCGAGTAAGTAGGTTGTTTGCGTATGGGAGTAAAGAGGACTTGACACCTTATAATGCTATGGTTGGGTTTTACCTTGATGATCTTTAGTAGTTGTAGATGCTTGTTAGAGTTCCAATCATAAGTGCATATGATCCAAATAGAGAAAGAATGTTAGCTTATGCCTCTCCCTCATATAAAATTACAATAATGATTACCGGTCTAGTTATCGATTGCCTAGGGACAAATAACTTTCTTGTGACAAAAAGCTCTCTACTAAAACTAACTTAGTTGTTTCTTTATCTAAACAGCCCCTATCTTTTATTTACGTGTTCTTTATTATCTTGCAAACCTATCCCTTCACACCTACAAAATACTTCTAGCTTCATACTTGTTCTAGATAAAGTGAACGTTAAGTGCACGTAGAGTTGTATCGGTGGTCGATAGAACTTGAGGGAATTTTTGTTCTACCTTTAGCGCCTCATTGGGTTCGACATTCTTACTTATCAAGAAAGGCTACAATTGATCCCCTATACTTGTGGATTATCACCAGACGCCAAGGACCGTGGCTTCTAGTGCTAGAATCTGAGACGTACTCTTCCTTGCGTTCCAAACCGACTTTGGGGAGGCCCTCTCCCCAAGTAACGACCACAGGGCTCAACATGTAAATAGAGGAGCAGGGCTAGCCCCTATAACACAAGTTTCTGAGCCTCCTCTAGTTGGTCTTAGTTGACTAATTAGAGCTAGCCCTAGCTACCTCTAATCCTCATAGTTAGGAGCCAGCGTGGTTCTAATCTCCTCCCTCTAGTTCATCCTTCGCTCTAAATCCGTTGTGCTTGGCGAAGCTATGCGGAAATAGTTTCACCACCATCGTCACCATGCCATCGTGTTGCCGGAACTCATCTACTACTTCGCCCATCTTGCTGGATCAAGAAGGCGTGGACGTCATCGAGCTGAACGTGTGCTGAACGTGGAGGTGTCATACGTTCGGTGCTTGATCGGAATGGATCGTGAAGGTGTACGACTATATCAACCGCGTTGATAAACGCTTCCGCTTAGCAATCTACAAGGGTATGTAGATGCTCTCCCCCTCTCATAGCTATACATCTTCATGGATAGATCTTGTGTGTGCATAGAAATTTTTGTTTTCCATGCAATGTTTCCCAACAGCAACGTACACGGAGAAGAGTCCCACACTGGATCACTCAGTCCTGTCACGTTGCACATCACGTCTAAAAGGAGCTTGGGTCAGTGTAGAGTGCTTGGAACGAACAGGAACACACTTCTTGGATGTAGGCTCCATGAAGAAGAAAGCCTGATATGGATCGGTGGCAAGGATGAAGTGTTGCAATGCATTCGGGATCAATGAAGGTTTCGGTGGCTCTACTTTTGTCCTATCATTGCGGGATCCCTCGCTCCAGCGTACGCCATCATTCGCTCTCTCGACCGTGTCATTGATAGGAAGCTATGAGGAAGGGAGCCCTGTCGAATTGTAGTTACTTTATTGGTAATCAAGTGCATGTGATTAAATGGGTGCTCTCACGGAGTTGCAGTGTTTTTATTGAAGTTTTAGAAATATTCATTTTGCATGGATTACTACCACACATAAGATGTCTTCAAGAAGTTTCGTCATAATTCTTAGTTGTAGGAGTTACTTTGTAGTTTTTGGGTTTTGGATTCAAAGCATTCTAACGTAATAGTTGCCAAAATGAATAGAGTTAAGATAATTTAAAAAAAATGTCACCATAGTTTTTTCTGAAAAAGAAACTTATTCCCTTAGTAATCTAACAACACAGAACCAGCAACAACACCGATGGGTGCCGCTGACCTATGGCCAAGGGGTGGCCGTCACGCCCCCTTCCTATCCAGCAATCCAGACAAGGCCCTACCTACGTGACACCTAGGCGCCACGAGCAGCAATCCTAGGTAGCAACATCGACAGTCGACGGCAATCAACGAGCAAGGCAAAACCATCGATCTCGTGTTCCTCCCTGTCTGAATCCTTCCCTCCTCTCGTGATCAAGGCCCATAGGCACCCCCTATGTCCACAAGAGCTCCAGTCGACGCCAGCAATGACTACGGACAGCGGCTTGATGACAACGTCACAAGGTGACCCTTCTCCACACATTAGTTATCACTTCTGATCAGTCCAGCTTCTCCTCTAATTTTCTCTATCTCCCCCGTGAGTCATGAGAGTAATAGGAAAGAGGAGAGTGGGGAGAAAGAGGTAAGAAAGACACAGAAGAGGGAGTGAGAGAGGGCAGGGTGCAAATGGTCATTGGAAATGTGAGATTAGTGTGAGAAATACACTAATAGGAAAATATGGCATCTTATCGAATAGTCAAAGCAATTTATCTAATAGCCCAACAAGAACAGGCTCTGGCACACGCGAGGTGACGAAACAAGGGGAGCGGCTAGTCATCGGGTACCCCCTACAATGGGGTAACCAGTGGAGCCACCCAGTGTGGTGCACCCGGTCGCCTCCACATGTCGCGCGTTGGACGCACAAGTGGGCACGTGTTTTTTCCCGATTTTTTTATTTTCGTTGGGTTTTTCCTAGATTTTTGTGTTTTTTTACGGTTTTTGTTTTCCTTGCGTGAAGCATACTGTGTGAAAGAGCACAATTGTGCTTCCCGAAAGTGACAACCACAGTTATTCTTCGGCGAGAAGAACACTTGTGCTTCACATAGTTGTGCTTTTTAAAAGAGGGAAAACGTAGTTGTACTTCATCGTGCAACAATTGTCCCGAAAAGTAGAATACACGGTTGTGCTTCCAATAAAAGTGAAAAGCACTGTTATGGTTCTGGTTTTCTTTTTCTGGGTTTCCCTTTTTTTCTTCTAGTTTCGGTGATTTGGGTTTCCCTTTCTTCTGTTTCTAGTTTTTTTAGAAAAAAAATATTTTTCTTGTTAACTTGGGATTTAGTTTCAAAGATCTTAACGCAAGAAATGAAACGGTGAAAACGGTTTATGATTTGGACGCAGGGCACAAGAGATAAAACGTTTTGAAAAATAATATAAACAAAAACACAAAACTCCCTGTAGCAAAAAATATCAAATATGTAGTGCAACTCTTGTAACCATGAGATTTTTATTAGCATACAAGAGGGGAGGGGCGATTTGGCTCCCAAGCTCATCTACACCCGCCATGAACAGTGAAAATATACTGGACAAATTCAAAGAAAAAAATACTGGACAATTGAGGATCTAAACTCATGAACAAAATTACAAAAGAAAAAAACAAAAGAACTAGAATGATGAACGATTCTTGAACAATATCCCCATAGCTTCCGGCACTCACTTGCTTAATCTCATTCACAACTACCTTGCATTCTGAAGCCACCTGAATCCTCTATAGATAGAGATTGTCTACAAAGGCCAACACCTCCCTTATTGCCATCGCCTCCAAAGTAGGTGGGTCACTCGCGGATCATTGACAGCACTATAGCAAAGGCACCTAAGAATGTTCCATGGTGATTTCTACATGTCGCTCCAACAGTCCCCAAAATGCTTAATTCTTGTCAAAGCGCCATCCACATTGATCTTGGAGATACTCTCGTGAGGGGCAAGCCATCGCGATAGTCTTGATGTTGTTCCTCTTGCAGCAGCCATAGTTGGCTTGTCCCCATATTGCATGTCCGAAATAAAAGAGTTGATGAACATGTGTGTAGACAAACGGCCTCTAAAAAATGTCCTCACATATGGCCTTCCTTCTGGCTCCCTAAATCGCCCATAGTGTCACCACCAGTCTAGTAAAGTCCACATGCCATAATGAATCATGTAAGGACACAATCCACTTTCTAGCACACGGCTCTTGGTCAAGACACATTCGTTCAACTGGCTTCTCTAAATATAATGACCACACACTCTGAGCCATGGAACACTCAAGCAAAGCGTGTCGCCACATGTCATACACACCGCATATGGGGCACGCTGGTGTTGTGGACACGTTGCGATGTTGTAGTAGTTCACCCATGGAAATTGAATGTTGCACGAGTCTCCAGACAAACACCCGCAGTTCTAGATGGCATATTGATCTTCCAAAGCTTCGTCCAACTCTTGCCTTCTGATGCAGTGCCAGAAGGCCTGCCGTTGTGCTCCATCCAGTCCAGCCTAATTAGTTTCGTCGATAGGATCATCATATACCCTGAACGCACTAAAAAGTTTCCCCGGTTCTCCTCGCTCCATGCCCAGAAATCCTCGACTCTCCTCATACACAAAGGTATTTTCAAATTTTCTTCAGTATCAATCGTGACAAACACAGTGCACACCAAGTCCTCCCACCATGAGGACGAAGTGGGATTCGAGGGGAGCTGCCGGGTGGGAGCCCTCAACCAGGGGCGGGCGACCGAGATGGGTCGGCCCGTGCACGCGGCAGGCCCAGGCTCTTTTTTCTGTTTTTGTTTTTTTGCTTTATTTTATACTTTAAAATATTCTAAATATATATTACAAAAAACATTTGAAAAGGGGTTGAAGAAGTATTTAGAAAATATTGAATAAGTATTTTAAAAAAATTGATCATGTATTTGAAAAATGTTAATCAAGCATTTAGAAAAATGTTGAATGTAAATAGAAAAATTGTTGATCATGCATTAAAAAAATGCTGATTTTTTTATCATGTATATAAAAATGTTAATGAAGCATTTTGAAAAAAAAATGTTGATCAGGCATTTGAGTTAACCAAGCATTTGGGAAGTGTTAAATGTGTATAAAAAATGTTGACCATGTATTAAAAAATCATGAATTTTTTTGATCTTGTATATAAAAATGTTAATCAAGCATTTGAGAAAATGTTGAACAAGTATTCGAAAAATGTTAATCAAGCATTTCGAAAATGCTAAATGTGTATAAGAAAAAAAATGTTGACTATGTATTAAAAAATGACGAATTTTTTAACCATGTATATAAAAATGTTAATCAAGCATTTAAAAAAATGTTGGACAAGTGTTTGTAAAATGTTAAATGTGTATAGAATTAATGTTGATCATGTCTTATAAAAATGAACTTTTTAAAACTATTAATCAAACATTTTAATATATAAAAATATATAAAAAATGTTGACAATGTAACAATAAATGTTAATATTTTATTTAAAAATGTTAGTCAAGCACTTGAATTTTTTAAATATGCATAGAAAAAATATTGACTCTGTATTACAAAAATGTTTAATTTGTATTAGAAAAATGTTAGATGTATATTAGAAAAATATTGTTGACATACACAATAAATGTGGAACAATAACCAATAGAACAAAGAAACCCGAAAAAGAAACAAATAAACATAAGAAGAAAAAAAGGAAGAAACAAAATGCGAAAAAATGAAAAAATGGAGAAGAAAAAAAGGAACAAAAGAAAACAGAAAAATAGGATTTCTTTTGACTACGTAACCACGAACTCGTGTGTAACCACGAACGGAAAGACAAGAAAAAAAAAGTCAAGTCTTTTACCGCAAATAGTTTGCGCCTCTGTGTATCCACGAAGACAAAAATGGCGCAGTGGCTAGCAGCTTGTTAAGCTATCGAAGTGACCAGGGGTCGAATTCCTTGCCCCCATTTTTGTTCCTAGTTTTTCTATTCTTTGTACGTGCTAATGGGCTAGCCCGATTACTCCATACGCTTCAGTAAGAGAACCATCTGTCTCGCTTAATGCGAGAAATAGCACTCACGCTCAACCAGTGATTTCACGGAACAAGCCGTCTAGCGAAGGACGGATCTACATGGGTGGGTCGTGTTTTGGTCAGCCTATTTATATAGGATTCGGCGCGGCCGCGCCCCGGGAAAACATAGAGGAGATGGGCTGCAGTCAAACAAATAAGCCCATCAAGCTGTCTAGCGTCCCTGGTGCGAAAGGACTCACCCGAGTGGCCCAGTCCCTTATTCCTCTCTGCTCGCTCTATGGCTTTCCATATTTGAACTCGCCGCCAGCCGCCTCCCAACTACCTCCTCCGTTCTAAATTACTTGTCTTGAATTTGTCTAGATACAGAGGTATCTAGCACTAAAATGAGTCTAGATATATCCATATCTAGACAAATCCAAGACAAGTAATTCGGAACGGAGGGAGTACCTCCGTGGTCCATTTCTCGCCGGCCACTCGTCGTCGCCTCCTGCCGCTTCATTCCCTGCCTCGTCGCGCCCTTCCTCACACGCAACTGCCACGCCCGCTCACTCACCGCACCCAGCCGCCCAGCCCATAGCCTAGTCCTGTTCGGCGGTCGGCGGTGTGCAAGCCTGCCCACGTGATACGTGCACCCTACCTTGCACTATAGCAGCAACCTGCGACCACCGGCTGCTAGCTAGCCCTCCCACCGTCCCACGATTAAACACGCTACACATGTACGGTTATCCTAAATTTCCATGGTCCCTAATTTTGTCAATTTCGGATTCAAACCTTATATTGGTTGATTTATTTTCTATTGTTCAGCTATGTTTGATACTAATGCAAGGGATGTTAAAATGTATTTAGAATTGTTGAAGAATTGGTATGTACCATGTAGCCTTTTTTTAATGCAAAACTGAGACTTAACTGAGAATATTATTGTTTTTCTAATATCATATTGATTTATATCTATGTGCTATTGGTTAATTATTAGAATGTTCACATGTCATATTTGTTATCATTGTTTTGTAGATAGACTGACCTATTTTAAATTCCTAGATCCACCACTGCACAACTGCGGTGGAGCCACAACGTGGCCAGGGTGCGTCGTGGCCCACCTTTGGATTTTGGTTCAGCCTATTATACATATAAATCTCTATTTATTTATTTTTTTGCAGTGAAACGTGAGAGCTTTATTCAAACAAAGGAGCTCCTACGATCATCCGCCAACAGGCTCATGACCAGGAACAAGGGTTCTAAGTCCAACCAACTCTTAGTCACCATAAGCGAGCAGGCACGCTTCGCACATAAGTGAGCCGAAAGATTAGCTGTCCTACTTACATGTTGAATAGTAAAAAATCAAACGACATAGTAAGCTCTCCAATCTCTACCAAAATAGGAGCCACAATCGAGCGAGTGTTGTGGCGATCGTTCCAGAGATTCACAATCTCCAGGCAGTCCGTCTCCATGATCACATGTGAGTAGCCCCTGAGACTTGCAAATAGGACTCCCTCTTGTAGTGACAAGGATTCGGTGACGAGCGGGTCGGTAATACCAACCTGCGGTTTGCACCAGGCTGCTAGAAGGGCTGTCGAAGAGCGGGCGACACCTCTCGCCCCTGCCACTCCTGAATCGGAGTTGATGGCGCCATCAGTGTTGATCATGACAAAACCAAGTTCGGGCGGTCTCCAGCCATGCCCTGGAAGGATGGATGCATCTACACATGGGATCTCCAGGACTGCAAGATCCTCCCGAATACGGCGAACAGACTGCACCGGATCAGTATGCTCCTTCTCGTGTGTCCACCGGTTGCGCGAGGTCTAAATAGCCCACATAACTGAAATAATCTTTGCGCGTACCTGATCCGTGAAGCGATCATCACAGAGTATATCTCTTGACCACGTATTAGGATGCAGCCTTGGTAGACGGAAATCAAACCAAGTTTGGGCTTCATCCCAGAATCGTCTTGCATGCGAGCATGAACCAACGCATGCATTAGATCTTCCTCTTTTGCCAGGCATACATTACATATGCTTAAAGGTTTAATATGTTTGTGCTTCAGGGTAGCTTCATCCGGGAGAATTCCACGGATTACTCTCCACCAAAATACTCTCACCTTTGGCACAACTTTGAGCTTCCAAAGTGATGTCCACATCTGTTGATCTGTCTGTGAGGTGCCGGTAGCCGTCCCTTCCTCTAGAGCAACACGCTTCTTTTGATTCACGAGAGCACGGTACGCCGATTTGACAGAGTAAACACCTGAGGTTTCAAAAGCCCAAGCAAAATAATCTTCTCCTCCACCATTGCGTAGTGATATGTTTAAGATAGCCTCTGCGTCTGGTGCTAGGAAAGTGTTACGGATTAGATCATCCTTCCATCTCCAATTTACATCATCAATTAACTCCTGAACAAACTGGATTAGAGAATTGGCTGGCCTAATCATAGGGAACATGCGTATTGTACCTGGGATCCACTTGTCATTCCAAACAGAGATGGAACTGCCATCCCCAACACGCATAATCAGACCAGCTCAAAGAGCTTCCCGCCCAGCCACAATAGCTCTCCATATGGCAGAGGATGATTGCGACATTGTTGCATGCATGAAATCAGTATTTGGGAAGTACCTGCTCTTCATAACACGAGCACATAAAGAGTCTGGGCTGGTCATGAACCTCCAACCATGTTTTCCTAGGAGAGCAATGTTGAAGAGTTCCATATCACGGAAGCCCATTCCGCCGTTAAATTTTGGAGATGCGAGCGACTTCCACGATATCCAGTGCAAAGACCGTTTATCAAGTGAGCTCCTCCACCAATATTTCGCCATGTTTGCTGTATACTTCTTGCAAACTTTCTTCGTGAGGCAGAAACAGGACATGCTGAAGGTAGGTAGTGCTTGCACTATTGATTTCACAAGAATTTCACGTCCTGCACAAGCAAAATTCCTTTCAGACCATCCTCGCATGCTAGTCCGCGCCCGATCGCCAATATGATCAAACGTCTCGCTGGTGATCCTTCCCACTGCTGTAGGAAGACCAAGGTAGCGCTCACTGAATGCCTCCACGCAAATACCCAACCTTTGCTTCACTATGTGGCGTCTCCCTGTTGGTGTATTCGAAGAGAAGAAAACCGAGCTTTTTGTTTTATTCACACTCTGCCCCGAACAGTCTGCATAAATTTGTAGGATTTGATTCAATCTATCGACACTCCACCGTCGCACTAATGAAGATGAGGCTGTCGTCGGCGAAGAGTAGATGGTTGATCCAGGGTGACCTGCATGACACCTGAATACCTCTGTCCACAAAATGTCCACCAAAATGATTTAACAAGGAGGTTAGTCCTTCCGCACATAATAGAACAGGAAGGGGGACGCAGGGCAACCTTGTCTCAGTCCTCTAGATGGGGTGAAGGAAGGTAGTAATTCACCATTCATCCGAACTGAGAATCTGACGGAAGTGACGCACCTCATAATCAGACGAACAAAAAGAGCATCGAAGCCCAGTCTGAGAAGCATTGCTTCCAGGTAATGCCACTCCACCCGGTCATATGCCTTCATCATATCCAACTTAACGGCACATGAAAATTGTTTTCCTTTCTTCCTTCTTGTCATCGAATGTATACTCTCGAAAGCAACAAGCACATTATCTGTGATGAGTCGTCCCGGGACGAACGCACTCTGTTCCTCTCCCACTATCGCATCCATCCAAGGTTTCAAACGGTTGGTTATAGCTTTTGCCGCAATTTTATACGGCACTGGACAGAGCGATATAGGTCGGTACTGTGAGATAGACTGGGGGTGTCTCACCTTCGGAATGAGAGTAATTGAAGTGTCATTTCTACCCACTGGCATCTCTCCCCCGTTCAGAAAATCCAATACTACCGGCACTAGGTCCTTTTCCACAAGAGCCCAATGTCGCTGAAAGAAACCTGCTGTAAAACTGTCCACTCCCGGCGCCTTTGAGGGTGCCATCTGGAACAGCGCCGCCTTAACTTCAGCGGCAACATAGGGCTTGGTCAGTTCTGTATTCATTTCCTCGCTGACCCGCGCTGGTACAAACTGAAGCAAGCCCTCCATGTCATTAAAACCTTGAGAGGTGTAGAGCATCTGATAAAAGGATTGAACCTCTTCTTTGTCCTCTTCGGGTGTTTGACAGATCGTATCATCCCGTCTTCTCAGCCTCAAGATTTTTTTCATACGCTTATGCTGTCTTGCTTGGGCTTGAAAATATGACGTATTCCGATCACCGGCTCGCAACCAGCGGACTCGCGATCGCTGTCGCACCCATACTTCTTCCTGCCGAAGAGCTTCTCTCAATTTTTGTGCTGTAACTACCTCCTCATCAGAAGGACCACGCCCCACTGAATGTTTCCGGAGAGTTTCTAGCTTCTTCTACAACTTTTTAACAGTCCGGGAAAGGTTCCCAAACTCCCGGGCACCCCAGGTACCCAGTTCGCCCTGTAGTTGTTGCAGGGTACCGGCTATACCTGCAAGTCCCTGTCCCCGATGTAGCCTCTTCCATGATTCATTTACAAGCTCATCATAGTCTGCATGAGACTGCCATACATTCTCATAACGGAACTGCTTCTTCCCTTTATTATTCATAAGTTGATGCTCACTAAGTTCAATTATAAGAAAACAATGATCAGATTCTATGGAACTGACATGTCTCTCGAGTAAGGGGAAAAAGATTGAAAAAATCCTCATTTGCGAGCGCACGATCGAGTCGTGCTTTCACATTCGCTTCCCCTTGCTGTTTGTTATCCCATGTGTATTCCAAGCCATTCCACCCTAGATCCTGTAGGGCGCACTCTTGCACCACCTCGCGGAAGGCCCGCATCTGCCACTCCGGCCGTGCCGCCCGGCTGAAGTGCTCGGACCCATACAAGGTCTCATTAAAATCACCAACGCAGATCCAAGCTCGATGTTGGATCGCATAAAGAGTTCTCATGAAGCGCTAGCTATGGTAACGATTCTCTGCTCTCGGTGCTCCATAGAAACCTGTAAATCTCCATGGCGGAGAAACTTGTCCCTCCTTCTTAACTATGACGTCAATATGACTCAGACTATAATTCTTCAACTCAACTGAAACTTCCTTCGACCAGAACAGTCCAACACCACCACTCAGACCATCACTATCGATTGCGAAACAACCCGCAAACCCCAACGTGAGTTTCAGGTTTTCCACTCTCTTTGCCCTTATTTTAGTTTCCATTACAAATAAAAGGGCAGGACCTTCTTGCTTCACAATGCTGCGAAGCTCGCGAACTGCCTCGAGGTTCCCAAGCCCCCGGCAGTTCCAGCTCATGCAATTCATTTGGACGGGCAGGGCTGCACCGTAGCCTCTGCCGAATTTTCTGGTGTTGGCTTCTTCTTCTTCTTCCTAAGCCTGTCCTCTTCATTATGTCCCTCTGAACCATCCTCACTATTGCTCATGTCTTCATGCTCCACAGCAGATTTCAACAATAGTGGTTGATTAACTCTTCGGTATTCCTGGGTAGGCACCTCCGTTCTTTTTGGTAAGTGAGATTTGATCGGTGAGGTAACCTCCATAGTAGTTTTGCCCGTAGCAACATTACTAGAGTTCTTTGATTCTCGTTTGCTGGTGCTGGCTGTAGTGTGCTCTCTCTTCGTACTGTCACCCGAGAAATCTTTCCTCCTCTTCTCCGGAGCACGCAGGCCTGCCCCAAAGGGGAGATCTCCGTTCTTGTCTCTCTTCCCCGGGGTAGGGCAAAAGAGCTCCGAATGTCCCAAGCGGCCACAGGAGAAACAGAAGTGCGGCACATTTTCATATTGTATCTCATACAAGTCTTGCTTCTTCCTCCTGGCTGATTCAATTAAAATCCACCTCCTCAGAGGTTTACTCACATCAATGGTGACTCTCGCGCGCAAATAATCTCCCGTGTGGTCAAACTGCACCGAGGAAGCCTTCTTATCAATCTGCTTTGCGATTTCTTTACCCCATACATCATCCCTGAGATTGTAGGGAAGATTGATAACTCGTGCCCATAACTACAGCCGGTCAAAACTCACCTCATCCGGCCTCATACACTCCTCAAATTCAGCAAGGATTACCGCGTTCTTGCTCACATGCCACGGCGATCCGTCCCAGATCTGATCTCTGTCTCTCTTGGATTCAAACACAGCCACGAACATATTATCTCCCATGGACGTGAACTTCAACCCCCTAGGGTTTCCCCAAGCTGGGCGGAGGGCATTGCTTATGGTTCGGATATGGAGGAGATTGCGGTTCAAAACCTTCCCTGCAAGTAGCCACTTCACCGGAGCTTCGTCTTCCCGATCATCAATAACTAGAGGCGTCGCCTCCTTGTCGGTGATCCCGAGTTTTCCAAGGGCCTCTTCCAGTTGAGCCCTAGCCGCGCCCGACGATCCTGGTGCCGCCTGCGCCTTCTCTCCTTGGTTCTCTGTCCGCCCAGGCGTGGGATTAGACCCACCCCCCTGCCGGCGCCCGATGAGGACATCTTGCTCGGCCAATCACGCACCCCGCCAATCAAGATCTGGCGAGCGCCGCCGTGCTCCACGAAACCCTAATTGCCTAAGCGGAGGCTCCTAGGTTTCCGAAAAAACGTTATCATGGGCTGGAACATCTAGTTACAGGGCCAGAAAAAAATGGCCCAGTATACATACCAGTTGACAAATACAACCACGCCCAGTCCGGGCATCGCTATTCCTCGCGTTCAGCGAGTCGAGGCATCTGACTCACTGAAGCGCGTGAGCGTCTAGGCTGGGCCACCCGCGCTGGCAACACCGGCATGTTCCTTAGTTTTATTTATTTTTACATTTTTTGTTTTTGTTTTCATTTTTTATACTTTAAAAATATTATATATAATATATATTAAAAACACTCTTCAAAAATACATTTGATAAAATATTGAATAAGTATTAAAAAATGTTGAACAAGAATTTGTAAAATGTTGAGCAAGTATTTGAAAAATGTTGAACAAGTATTAAAAATGTTGAAAAAATATTTTAAATATTTTGAATAGGTATTAAAAAAATATTGAACAAGTATATAAAAAATGATGAACATGTATTTAAAAATGTTGAGCAAAAATTTGATAAATGTTGAACAAGTATTTGAAAATGTTGAATAAGTATTAAAACTGTTCGACAGTATTTTAAAAATGTTGAATAGATATTAGAAAATGTTGAACGAGTATAATACAATGTTGAACAAGTATTTGAAAATGTTGAATAAGTATTAAAAATGTTGATCAAGCATTTGATTTTTTTTGAATAACTATGAAAATGTTGAACAAGTTTTTGAGAAATGTTGAACGTGTATACAAAAAATGTTGACCACTTATACAAAAAATATTTTTGACATATATGAAAATGTAGAGTGAAAACGAAAGCAAACATAAAAAACAAAGGAGAAAGGAGAAACAAAAAATGAAAAAGGAGGAAAAAAACGAAGGGACAAATGCAAAAAAGAAAGGAAAAGTTGGAGAAGAGAAAAGAAAAGAAGAAAAATGAATAAGCATTAAAAGAGGAGAAATAGAAAAGAAAGCTCCGGTCTTTTACATCAACTAGGGTGCGAACGCGAAATGATAAGTGGCATAGCGGCTAGCAACTTTATGTAGTCAATCTGTGGTTGGATGGTTAGAGGGACTATGATATTCTCAATCCACCAGGATTCAAGTTCGAGACGTTCACGTTGACGATGAGATGCCTACGGTGACTTCGTAAATTTCAAGATAATATGCCGGCTCAGTCTTTTAAAGATGCTCATAAAAATAGAGTGTGTACATGTTTATAAGGGTGAGTGTCTGCGCGTGTATATAAGCGCTTGCGTCTGTACTGTGTTAAGAAAAAAAACTCTATGCAGTACAGAATCGAACCCAGGCCCTCATTTTCTCTTACTTTTTCTATTTCTAAACGGTTCAGCGAGCCTCGCTAAATGCGAGAAATAGTCCTCGCGGCCCAGTCCACATCGAGCAGAGCCCTTCCTCCCGACACGGCGACGCCCTCGCACAGCACTGTGCCACTGCCCGACATCGACGCCCAGCCGCCTCGCCGTCGCCGTTCCTCGCGACCTCACCGCCGGTCGCCAGCCGGAGCCCGGATCCCAGCCTCCCGGCGCCCGCGCCTCTCCTTCCCGCCCGGCCGGACGGCCCTCTGGTCCAGCCGCGCCTCCCTGCCCACGCCCCTCCCTGCGCGCGGCCGTGCCCCTGCCGCCGGCCGGAAGCCTGGCGCCCCTGCCCTCGCCCCCCTGCAAGTTTGGCGGCAGCCACTGCCGCTCAGTCACCACACCAGCCTCCGGAATTGAAGGTACCGAAATACCCTAATTTCTGATTTAGGGTTTCATTTTTGCACTATCCATACATAATTTTGCACATAATTTCGGCCTAGTCACATACATTGAGAGGGATGCTTTCTCAGAGGTGAATGAAGCTGATATAATTGATATCTTCATGGCAATGCAAAAACGTAGGCCAGAAACAGTCTTTTTGAATTTCTCAAGGTATGCACTATCTACTACTCCCTCCGTTCCAAATTACTCGTCGCAGAAATGGATGTATGTAGAATTAAAATACATCTAGATACATCCATACCTGCGACAAGTAATTCGGAACGGAGGGAGTATGTTCCATGTAGTATGTAATATGTAGGCTTCTTTATGCAAAACTAAGATTTAATTGAGAATTTTAGTGTGTTTGTAAGACCATATTGATCTATTTCTTTGTGATATTCGTAATTAGTTAGAATGTTCACATGTCCATATTGCTTATAATTTTTTTGGGGGGCAGACCACCCTGTCATCCCCTCTGCAGCCGGGCTCACGGAGAAGGGCGTCACCCCGCCATGATCGCCGCATCGGCGCGGCGGGTCGCTGCCGCCGCCGCTTCGTCTTCCCCGTCCGGCCATGTCTCCCAGCTGGCCTCGACGCTGAATCACCAGGTGAGTGTGGCGCGGATGAGACGCGCGCATCTACGTATCTATTTGATTTCATGCTCTAGTATGTTGCCAGGCGGTGAATAAACTTCTTTGTGGTTGCAGAGATGGATTCACGACCGGAACAAGAAGGCAATGGAGTTGGTGGCCAAGGGTTGGAGCGCCCTACAGGAGGTCGATCGCGTCATCGACTTCGCCGACCGCAACGACAAGCGACTAATCCCACTTCTCAGGGTACAGCTCTGGATTCACGTTCCCTCTCTTCCCCCATTTGGAACCATTCTGTTGTGACCTGTTGTTGGGGTTTTAACTTTTTGTTGTGCGATTCTTTCTCGGTGTCGAAGGGCGCAAAGGAGAACTTTGAGCTGGCTCTAGAGATCGACAATATGAATACTCACGCGAGATGTTGGCTGGCCAAGATGCATTTCAAGTACCATGTTCCCGGGGCGTGCAAGGCAATGTGAGTTAATTTTACCTCCCATGATGTTAGTGTTAATTTACTTACTTTGCTGTGTCGTTCAACCTGCTCATATGGCATGTACACTACTTTGTTGTTTCACTGCTATTCCAGGAATCTGTGAACGTGATGCAAACAACTAATTTTATCGTTGCTTATGTAGTTATGTTGTTGTTTTGACTCAATTTGAATCCTTTATAAGTGACCTTTTTTTTGCGAACTATCCTTTTTAAGGACCTGGCTATTATGTAAGTGCCATGATTCTGAATACTGGATACCATTGCGCCTCAGTTAGATAGTTGCATACCAGAATTATTTCTTAGTATTTGTTTTATCTGACGGACCAGTTGCAGATAATACTGTGCTTGTTTTATCTGACAGAGCTAAAGCTGCAGGATAATTTTGTTTGCATTGCATATAATTTGGCTAGCGCTGTAGGTATACCTTGTTAATTAAGTGTTTTAGTAATATTTACATATCAGGCAGTGTGAAGAAATCTTCCATAAAAGTGTGTCTTTGTTGATGTCCAAGTCACCGCTACTTGTATGGGTCTC
This sequence comes from Triticum urartu, assembly GCF_003073215.2. NCBI lineage: Eukaryota > Viridiplantae > Streptophyta > Magnoliopsida > Poales > Poaceae > Triticum > Triticum urartu. Next base: position 199,585,066 of record NC_053027.1, on the reverse strand, counting down.
GTTACTCTTGTAGCTACTATGCTTAGCAGCTCATGAGAAATACTAGTTTCCCCAACAAAGTTAAGAAGTTCGTGTGAATGTCACACAGCTTTGCTTATGAATCTCGGTTGATGTTTATAAGGTGTATGCAGCATTTGGGCAATGGGGTAATGGCCTGATGGGCATTGGTATCTACTATCTAATACTCCCTCCGTTCCTAAATATAAGACCTTTTAGAGATTTCACTATGGACTACATACAGAGCAAAACGAGTGAATCTACACTCTAAAATACGTCTATATACATCTGTATGTAGTCCGTATTGAAATCTCTACAAAGTCTTATATTAAGAAACAGAGGGAATAGAAAAGAGTAACTTGAAATTTTGTGGGTCAAAACCTCTTCAAAATCCTTTTTTTTTGCGGGTGAACCTATTCAAAATCCTAACTGGAACTGAACCTTATTGTCTTGGTCAAAATGTTTAATAAACCACTGGTATGCCTTGAGTTTGGCGCTTTGAGATAATTTGTACTGGCAATATATTTGAATTGCGGTTACTAACAACATTACGTGTCCAATTAGTCAGCAATAATTGCTGCATTAGTACTTACCAGGACAGAAGATTAACGAGATTAGCAGCTCCTTGATTGGAAAAGAAAATTGGGAACGATGTTTACTTTTTTGACCTTCAATTAAATCGTAAAATATTGAGTGAGGCAAACCATCCTTTTCTTTTGCTGCGTTTTAGTAGGAACATTTATTCCGCTACCTCCACATGAAGCAAAACTTGCCTTCAGTACACATTTCATGTGAATTATGCTCATCTCTCACTTTTCATGCGTACAGTGGTGCTGCTTTGCTTGTTGAAGCTGCGAACATGGGTGATCCAGAGGCACAGTATGAACTTGGATGTCGGCTAAGAGTTGAGGTTTTCACTCTTCATCTGCTTTTGGCATCTTTCTGTTCCACCTATTTAATTCTTTTTTTTGTGGGGCACTTTATTAATCGAATATTAGTTGTTTGCTGGGCAAATGATAGTTTCATTCCTTAGACCATTTCTGTGGAATATTTCTTCACCTCAGTTGATGGTTACCTTTGTTGCTTGTAGAATGATCATGTTCAGTCTGATCAACAGGCCTTTCATTATATAGAGAAAGCTGTTGACCAGGTATGCTCGCCACCTGAATGTTGATCATATATTTTCTACTATGCTTCTTGGTAAGCATATTCAGCTTTTACCTATCTTTGAATGCAGTTGCATCCTGGTGCTTTGTATCTTCTTGGTGCTGTATATATAACTGGGGATTGCGTTAAGAGGGACATAGCTTCAGCTATGTGGTGTTTCCATAGAGCTTCAGAAAAGGTAGTAAATGAAATAGATCACCTCAAAATTATCTTATTTACTTGCAACCCATGAATCACGTTGTTATTTCTGTTTTTCTGACATCTCAGGGACATGCCGGAGCTGCAATTGCATATGGTTCCCTTCTTCTGAAAGGTTTGTAGACAAGTACTCCCTCTGTAAAGAAATATAAGAGCGTTTAGATCACTAAAGTAGTGATCTAAACGCTCTTATATTTGTTTATGGAGGGAGTAACTCTTAGTGATCTAAACGCTCTTATATTTGTTTACGGAGGGAGTAACTCTTAACGTTTCAAGAGATAATCATGTGTCCTTATATTATTCTTCTTGTAATGGCTATTTTAGAGTAAACAGGTTGTGAAGTTATGGTTTCACCATTAATTTGGACAGCTCTTGGTCAACTGATTTTGTTTAATTTTGGCTGGAATTGTTAGATTACTCCAGACTCCAGGCCTATCTGTTTATGCTTACCGTGTGGTTGTTTCAGGTGCTGAAGTGCCTGAAGTCATTACCAGGTTCAACTCAGGCAAGAGTCCGTCAACTGGGAAGGTGCGAAAAAGGACCATACAGCAGGACCCAGTAAAGCTGGCAAAGGAGCAGTTCCAGATAGCAGCTGAGTCTGGATCTGACCTCGGTTTACGGTGGTTGAAGAGGCTTGGAGATTACGAAAAACAGCCCGAAGAGCTAAAGCAAATCCAGCAATGACCTCCAGCGAAAGAATACCGCTGCATTCGGCAATTAGGCCCAGTTCTTTTGAACAGATTGTGAAGAATCTCGTCCTGGAAAATCCTGAGCGAAAAGAACTCGATTTGCCTTCCAAAATCTCGAGCCAATTCTGCAGAATCCTAGTGCAATTCAAAATCCTCGAAAAACATAGATTTTCACAGAATCCCAGGATTCTGGTAAGTCCCACCAAAGAAAACGTTTCGGATATGAGAGTACCCCTATTGGAGGAATAATTTACAGCCAAACTGCCCCTTTTGCACGACTGAACGGCCCAGCAAACGCTCGATCCCCACGAGCGCTAGCGGCGGCGGGAGCTCCACCAGCCCGCCACCGGCCACCCCCTGGCAGCCCAGCCTACACGCCGGTTCTCGCCTTGGGGCGGCCCCTCTCCTCACGACGGCCCGCCTCGCCGCCGCCAGATGGGAACACCGACAGCACCCCTCCTCACGTCGCCGCCGGACGGGAGCTCCGTCAGCCTCGCTCCTCGCGACCCCGCTGGACGGGCAGCCCGCCGCCTCTGGTCGCCTCTGGCCGCCCTGCCTAGACGCCCGATGGGAACTCTTCTTCTTTGTCTCGTCTCTCTTCTACCTCTGTATTCTTTTCTGTTTCTCTGTTAACATCTAGGTGAATAGATGGATGGATAGATGCATGTATTGATGAATAAATGGTACTGCTAATGCATTGATGTATGTTTAAATTTGTATCTGTCGCTTGACAATTTCAATTTGGTAATTGCCAATTTGGTACTGCTACTTGGTGCTTGGTAATTTTGGTATGTGCTGATGAATAGATGCGCTAATGGCTGTATGTTTTAGATGGAGAAAGTCAGTGCAGCTAAAGCTAAAGTGTTAACAATTCATCAAACATTTTCTGTCTAAGGGCAGTACAGACATTTCGCCACATAACTGAATCCACAATCTCAAACTACAATCTTAAAAAAGAACTAGGCGACAGATTCTGTGAGAAATTTCTAGAATCTTGATTCTGCAGAATCCACCACGAAAAGAACTGGGCCTTAGTGGATGTTGCAATGCTCTTGCTGCACATTAGTAGAGAGCTTCATGTTTCATCTGCCTTCATAACGTAGAGATAATCCTATCTTCTATTATAGGAGCGTTCATGTCAACTTAACTTGCGGTCAAATCGGTTTCTAGATTAGCAGGTTGAATTGTAGTACCAAATTTATCCTTTTTTTGTCACTAAGGATTTAACATACAACGACAATTATACTGCTGGCTTTACCCTGACAATTATGCTGATGGCCTGAATAATAAGACAACAAAAATCGCTATTTCTGTAAGCTTTTCTTGCTCCTAGGTGATCTTTTGAAAAATTCTTACTCCAGCTATTATTAAGGACAGTAAAACTGAGCCTAAAGCGAGCTCTCTCACGCACTTGCAATTTTGGCCGTCAGATCATGTGTTTGAAATGTTTCTGGTCGTCAGATCGTTGTTTAGCGCTAACTAGGCCGGCTGTCCTAAGGGCTGCTACTCCAGAAACCGTTTCGGTGGCCTCTGGTTAGTTGGGCCAGTTTCACGCACAAATATTCTGTCCCACGAAGCCCATGAGCACACGAGCATCTCCTCTCTCTCGGCCCCGTTCTTTCGTCTCTCTCCCCGACCTCTCCTCTTCTTCGACCTGGCTGTGTTACCCTCACCCTAGTGTGCCGCTGCCCCCAGCCACTACCGGCGCGAACATCAAGCCACGACTCAATCTCTCGATCTCGACCCTGAGTGGCGGTCGCCACCGCCAGGCATAGGCATCGAACGGGGTGCGACGAATTTATTTCAAACTTCCTCCATGTCATAGGCATCGCGTTGCCGTTGTGGGCCGCCGGCCGCCGGACGGTCGGAGCATCCCAATCTCGCAAGAAGAGCTTATGGAAGGGATGACCTTAAACGGCCGTCGACACGTTCTACCCCCCGGCCAAGCTGGTTGCGATGAACAAGGGCTGGTCCTCCACTAATTCTGCTGCAAGCAGTTGCTTGCCCCGTTCAGCGTCAAGGTGAGAATCACCCGTATGTACCTTTTTTCTGATTTCAGGTTCTGACAAGGGAAGATTATGCACTTTCTTACTGTTAATTTGATCTGCAAGCAGTGAACAGTACAAGATATACTTACAATGACGCATACATATTTGCTGATGGTATTTAAGGTGCTCTTCACAGTGCGGCCATCACTTCTGTTTGCCTGGTAATATTTGACATTTGGCATAATAAGATTAGTAATACCCATAAGTGATCTTTATTGCCCAAACAGTGAGTCTACAATGAGAGTTTCCCATTCCTGCAAGAACTTAGAAGTGTTCTGACATAGATAGATAGTACATATTGTATAGTAAGCATTGAACTTAAGTAACTCCAATTGCAGTTGGTTAATCATTCTCTTCCAAAATTAAGATGTTACAAGTTATATCAACAACTTTTCCCATTTGCCATTAGTATTTAATACTATTGCATTCATAAATTGATATAGGATAAGTTCAGATTTACTTGACAGAGTGAAAGATGAAGGGAAGGCCAAAATTCACCTGCAACAATTTTAGCAGAAAAGTTATCGTGTGGCCGGTTAGAGATATAATAAGGGTGAGAGCTAGGAACACATTAAAAGCTAAGTCAGGCTAAATGAATGGCAAATCGACAAATTTGTTACTGGAGCAGTGGCCCACCCCGTGTAACGCTTACTTATATGCAATCGAAGCCTAGACGAGACTGATGAGAAACCAAAGGCATCGTTGTCTGCCGCCAACACACTCCCTTTTGCCTACGATGTCCTTCTCCTCTATGTGCAACGGATGATGGTTCTGGTTGTGTACTCAATAAGGTGAGTTGGCTGTTGCTTGATTTAAAATTGGGACAATAGGTTTCTTGATTTGTCCCGTGGCAACCTTTTTTCTGGTAGGTTTTTTCAAACAATTCTTCTTCTATGATAAGTTGATAACACTGAGATTATCAGGAAAGGATTCAGAGTTTGCTGAATCCAGATTACCACACACATGATGCAGAATTAACAACCAGGACTTTGAAGGATGGATGACGGTGCTTATTATGTGGTAGAAATCAAATATCGAAAGGAGAATATAATGTTATCGAAGGTGTGTGTACTGTACAAGCATACTGATTGATGTGTTTTTTCTGTTGTTCCCTCATGCAGCTGTGTCCATAGATATTGATTGATATACTTATTGTTGTGACAATTGCAGTCGAGGGGAGAGACATATGGGCTGGGAGTTCTGGATTTGATGTCGTCACACTGATCAATTCCACCGTGCTAGATGAAAATCCCGTCGCCATCGATGCCTCGTTCGCCGTGTGTGCTGGCCCTTACCTCCGCACTGGCATATGGTAGTTTCTTCCTTCCTGATGTTCAATTGATAAGCATGATCATGTTGTGTCATAGCGTGTACATTTGCTCGGAAGAAATAGGTGTCTGCTTATTTCCTTTCTTTAGATGTTCTTCTTTGTTTTGTTACTCCTACATGATGGAGAACGTAGTAATTTCAAAAATTTGCTACGCACATGCAAGATCATGGTGATGCATAGCAACAAAAGGGGAGAGTGTTGTTCACGTACCCTCGTAGACCGAAAACAAAAGCGTTAGCACAACGCGGTTGATATAGTCGTACGTCTTCACGATCCGACCGATCAAATACCGAACGCACGACATCTCCGAGTTCTGCACACGCTCAACTCGATGACGTCCTCGAACTTCGATCCAGCCGAGTGTTGAGGGAGAGTTTCGTCAGCACGACGGCGTGGTGACGATGATGATGTTCTACCGATGCAGGGCTTCGCCTAAGCACCGCTACGATATGATCGAGGTGGATTATGGTGGAGGGGGGCACCGCACACGGCTAAGAGATCAAGAGATCAATTGTTGTGTCTTTGGGGTGCCCCTGCCCCCGTATATAAAGGAGTGGAGGAGGGGGAGGGCGCGCCATGCGCCCTAGGGGAGTCCTACTCCCACCGGGAGTAGGATTTCCCCTTTTCTAGGGGGAGGGCGCGCCATGCGCCCTAGGGGAGTCCTACTCCCACCGGGAGTAGGATTCCCCCTTTCCTAGTAGAACTAGAGCCCTTCCAAGTAGTAGGAGTAGGAGGGAAGGAAAGGGAAGGGAAAAGGAGAAGGAAGGAAGGGGGCGCCCTCCTCCCTAGTCCAATTCGGACCAGCCCATGGGGAGGGGTGCGGCCACCCTTTGAGGCCTTTCTCTCCTTTCCCTTATGGCCCATTAAGGCCCAATACAAATTCCTGTAACTCCCCGGTACTCCTGAAAATACCCGAATCACTCGGAACCTTTCCGATGTCCGAATATAGTCGTCCAATATATCGATCTTTACGTCTCGACCATTTCGAGACTCCTCGTCATGTCCCTGATCTCATTCGGGACTCCGAATTCCTTCGGTACATCAAAACACATAAACTCATAATATAACCGTCATCGAACTTTAAGCGTGCGGACCCTACGGGTTCGAGAACTATGTAGACATGATCGAGACACGTCTCCGGTCAATAACCAATAACGAAACCGGGATGCTCATATTGGCTCCTACATATTCTACGAAGATCTTTATCGGTTAAACTGCATAACAACATACGTTGTTCCTTTTGTCATCGGTATGTTACTTGCCCGAGATTCGATCGTCGGCATCTCAGTACCTAGTTCAATCTCGTTATCGGCAAGTCTCTTTACTCGTTACGTAACACATCACCCCGCAACTAACTCATTAGTTGCAATGCTTGCAAGGCTTATAGTGATGTGCATTACCGAGTGGGCCCAGAGATACCTCTCCGACAATCGGAGTGACGAATCCTAATCTCGAAATACGCCAACCCAACAAGTACCTTCGGAGACACCTGTAGAGCACCTTTATAATCACCCAGTTACGTTGTGACGTTTGGTAGCACGCAAAGTGTTCCTCCGGTAAACGGGGGTTGCATAATCTCATAGTCATAGGAACATGTATAAGTCATGAAGAAAGCAATAACAACAAACTAAAAGATCAAGTGCTATGCTAACGGAATGGGTCAAGTCAATCATATCATTCTCTAATGATGTGATCCCGTTAATCAAATGACAACTCATGTCTATGGATAGGAAACTTAACCATATTTAATTCAACGAGCTAGTCAAGTAGAGGCATACTAGTGACATATTGTTTGTCTATGTATTCACACATGTATTATGTTTCCGGTTAATACAATTCTAGCATGAATAATAAATATTTATCATGATATAAGGAAATAAATAATAACTTTATTATTGCCTCTAGGGCATATTTCCTTCAATCTCCCACTTGCACTAGAGTCAATAATCTAGTTCACACCGCCATGTGATTTAACATCAATAGTTCACATCACCATGGGATTAACACCCATAGTTCACATCGTCATGTGACCAACACTCAAAGGGTTTACTAGAGTCAATAATCTAGTTCACATGCTATGTGATTAATACCCAAAGAGTACTAAGGTGTGATCATGTTTTGCTTGTGATGGAGGTTTAGTCAACGGGTCTGCTACATTCAGATCCATATGTATTTTGCAATTTTCTATGTCAACAATGCTCTGCATGGATGTGACGTCCGGATATTTAAGCTACAATGAACCTCTGCTAATGATGTCACGTCACCTCGTTTACTGTTGCTAATTTCGCGTCGGTTCGAAACTTTCAAATTCAAAATTTAAATATTGTCAAACATCAAAATAAAAATGTTCGGTTAGTGCTAAATATTACATAGATAATTATAGTAAAGAAAACACAAATTTATAAAATACTTATATGCCCTAAGTTGAATTAAAACAGTAAAAGAAAATAAATAAAAGGAAAAGAAACAAAACAGAAAGCAAAAATAAAAGAAAAGAACCCCCGGCCCCTTGGGCTTCGGCCCACCAGGCCACAGCCGGCCAGGCCATCGGCCCAACTGGGCAAAGGCCCAGCCGGCCCACTCCCTTTCCTTAACCCCTCCCGAAACCCTAGCCGTCCACCCCGTCGCCCCACTCGCCCCGCTCGCCCCCCACTCGCTCCCCCATCGCTCCCTCGATCCGGATCGGGGTCGGGGTGACCGCGCCCTCGACGCCCGACGTCGCCGCCGAACGCCATCGGCCCCTCCCTGCCTGGACCCCGCCGGCGCTCCCCCCCACCGGCCTGCCTCCTCGACGCCGACGACGTCCCCGTCCTCCCCCACGACACCCGCTGCCCCGTGCCCTACCCCCCACCGTGAGCCCGCACCCCCTCTCTCTCTCTCTCTTTCGCTTGCGCGCTCGCGCTGCCTGTCGCCGCGCGCCGACCACGTCGTCGTGCCGCGCTGCCTTACCGCAGCTCCGCCGCGGCCTCCGCTGCCCCCCCTCCTGCACGAACGCTCACCGCCCCCCATCGCGCCTGTGCTCGTGCTCACGCATGTGCGCGCTCGCGCTCGCTGCACCGCAGCCACGCCCGCAGCCGCACGGCCCCGCCGACCCGCGTTGCTCTCCATCGTTGCCCCGGCGCGCCTGCCCCGCGCTGCTCCCCCTCACTGGCCGCCGCCCAGCCCGCCTGCAGGCGCGCCCCGCTGCTCCCGCCGCCGACCATCGCCTCGCGCCGCAGCTGCTGCTTCCTGCGCGTGCTCGCTGCGCACGCGTGCGCCGTCCTCATCCCTGCCACCGCAGCCGCCGTTAATGGGCACCCGCCCGTTGCCCGTATCCCCCTCGCCCGTTCGTGCTGTGCCCGTAGCCCACACCTGCTATGGCCCCCTTGCCTATGTCATGTGGGGCCCAACCCCCACAGAACGTTTAAAAAAATAAAAATAAAAATAATTAATTAATTAAAGGAAATAATAATTAACTTAATTAATTTTGATTAATTAAACTAATCAAATAATTAAACTAATTAAACATTAGTTATCTAATTAACCTGGTTAGTTAATTAGCTAATTAATTAGTATGGCAGTGGGGCCTACCCCCTAATTAATACTCCCTCCATTCCACAATGTAGTGCTTCCTCTATCCTTGTGTTTCAACTTTGACCATAAATTTAACTATCAAGACCGATTGCAGCGGGAGCAAAAATTATATCAATAAATTCGTATTCGAAAGAAGTTTCTAATTATGTAACTTTTTCTCCCGCCGCAGTCGGTCTCGTTCATTAAATTTATGGTCAAAGTTCGACCTCGGGAAGCGCGGGCGCACTATATTTTGGAATGAAGGGAGTACTAATTAGGGTAATTAAATTGTTCAATTAAAATGTGTCTCTGACAAGTGGGACCCACTGGTCAGGCTGACCAGTTAACCCTGTTGACTGCTGACATCAGCATGACCTCATGCTGATGTCATAAATCCATTTTCGAATTAAATTAATTAATTAATTAAATTCTAGAAATTAATAAAATCTTTAGAAAATCATATCTTTTAAACCGTAGCTCAGATGAAATTATTTTCAACATGAAAGTTGCTCAGAACGACGAGACGAATCCGGATACGCAGCCCGTTCGTCCGCCACGCATCCCTAGCATAGCAAACACGCAACTTTCCCCCTCTGGCTCCTTTGCCCGAAAACACGAAACACCGGGATACTTTCCCGGATGTTTCCCCCTTCACCGGTACCACCTCGTACCGCGTTAGGGCACACCTAGCATCACGCTTTGCCATGTCATGCATCGTCTTGCATTTGTTTGCATTATATTTATTGTTTCTTCCCCCTCTTCTCTTGCTAGACACCGAGACCGACGCCGCTGCTACCCAGTACTACTACGGTGTTGACGACCCCTCTCTCTTGCCAGAGCAACCAGGCAAGCCCCCCCTTGATCACCAGATATCGCTTACTCTCCTCTATACTGCTTGCATTAGTGTAGTGTAGCATGTTACTGCTTTCCGTTAATCCTATTCTGATGCATAGCCTATCATTGTTGCTCCAGCTGTTGATACCTTACCTGCCATCCTAAATGCTTAGTATAGGATGCTAGTTTACCATTAGTGGCCCTACATTCTTGTCTGTCTGCCATGCTATACTATCGGGCCGTGATCACTTGGGAGGTGGTCACGGGTATTTACTTATACATAATATATGATACTTGTGGTGATTAAAGTCGGGTCGGCTCGTAGGAGTACCCGCGAGTGATTCCGATGTTGGGGACTGAAAGGGCAGGTGGCTCCATCCCGGTAGAGGTGGGCCTGAGTTCCCGAAGGCCCCCGATAGTTACTTTGTGGCGGAGCGACAGGGCAGGTTGATACCATCTAGGAGAGAGGTGAGCCTGGCCCTGGTTGGTGTCCGTGGTTATTTCAGAATAACACGCTTAACGAGATCTTGGTATTTGATCTGAGTCTGGCTACTGGCATATACGCACTAACCATCTACGCGGGACAGTTATGGGCACTCGACGTCGTGGTATCAGCCGAAGCCTTCGTGATGTCAGCGACTGAGCGGCGCGCGCCGGGTTGGACCGCGTAACGCAACTTGCAGGTGCCGTTGAACAGAGCAGGTGACGCAACCAAGCTCAAGGAGGAGCTCGTTGAAGATCTTGTCCTTTGTGTTGCTTCGTTCTAGTTGATCAGTAGTGGAGCCCAGTTGGGGTCGATCGGGGACCTTTGTCGCATTTGGGGTTCTTCTTTTATTTTGGTTCCGTAGTCGGACCTTGAGTGTATTTGGATGATGTAATGCTTTATTCATGTAATTGTGTGAAGTGGTGATTGTAAGCCAACTATGTATCTTTTCCCCTATTGTATTACATGGGTTGTTTGCGAAGATTACCTCACTTGCGACATTGCTTTCAATGCGGTTATGCCTCTAAGTCGTGCTTCGACACGTGGGAGATATAGCCGCATCGAGGGCGTTACAAGTTGGTAATCAGAGCCTTCCCCGACCTTAGGAGCCCCCACTGTTTGATCGTTTTTAGCAGCCGTTGTTGAGTCTAGAAAAATGTTTTGAGTCATTTAGGAATTATATATCGGAGAGTT